>NW_008420807.1:0-305 GCF_000622305.1 Nannospalax galili | reverse complement strand
TCCAGGCAACACTCACTTCCTTCCATGGACTCTCACCTCCACCCCTCAGACGTTCACCCCTTCCTGCGTAGACTTCTGTAGGTTTTTCCAAATACATGTGTCATATATCCACCAATACAGCACTACGTAGAATAGTTTTGTTGCCCCAAACTTCATTGTGTTCACATATTTGTCATCCTTTAGCATCCCTCCACCCACCTGGCATAACTCACTGCCCCCCCACCCCCAGTACCCGCTGTGGTCCAGGCTGGCCGTAGACCCACAAGCCTTCTGCATCAGCTTCCCAGTGCAGCTGTGCCACCATG
>NW_008420806.1:0-305 GCF_000622305.1 Nannospalax galili | reverse complement strand
TTGTTGTTGTTGTTTCCTGGCTGTTTATCCTCCTTCTGTTTCTCTTTTGCCCCAGCCTCAAGCCCAGCATCTAAACTACAGCCTGAGTGAGAGTGGCGGCTTCACTGAGGTGGGCGAGCTCTTTGTCCAAGAACAGTGCTCCTGACGGAAGGGTGGGCTTCTGGGAACTCTGAATTTGTGCAGAGCTACTCCTGGCTGGAGGCTGTCCCTGCTTGTGGGCTCAGAAATCTGGGTGCTGGGGAGCAAATTTCCCTGGTGATGGAGACTCTTCTAATGGTCAAGTCCACGCTCAGGAAAGGAAGAAA
>NW_008420805.1:0-305 GCF_000622305.1 Nannospalax galili | reverse complement strand
CAGCTAACAACCATCTGTAATTCCAGTTCCAGGCTTTCTCACACCCTCTTCTGACTTCTGCAGGTATTGCACACACATGATGCATTTATATACATGCAGGCAAAACAGGCACACACATTTAAAATAAAAACAAATAAATCTAATTATATGTACAATTAGATAGCTTACAAGGTATTGGACTTCCAAAAGTCTTTTTCATCCATCCTTCATTTTGGTTAACCCACCCTATCCTTTCTTTTGCCATCCCCTCACCCTCATCCTTACTTAATGAATTTTTCAGTTCAGTTATTATGTTTTTCTTTCTA
>NW_008420804.1:0-305 GCF_000622305.1 Nannospalax galili | reverse complement strand
CACACACACACATACACACAAACACACACTTTTGTGTGTATGTATACATACACACATATATTATGTAGTATATACACATATACATTATCTGTGTTTTTAAGTAACTTAAAAAGTAATGTTTGCATATGGGTTTTTCAAACATCCTTTCTGTTATTTATTTCTCTTCCCTCCCCCTTCCTCTATGTTACCCTCCTTCCTTCCCCCTTCCCCTCTCCTCAGTTAAAGTCACCAACTCCCATTTTTCCCATTTCCCCTTCTTACCACCTGTATTCTACCATCTCTTTTCTGAAGCTACCTCTCACCCC
>NW_008420803.1:0-305 GCF_000622305.1 Nannospalax galili | reverse complement strand
AATCTTTCCTCTCATTCTTCTTCATGTACTATTCTGTAGAATAAGCAATTACATTCTAACTTCCTCAGTCCTTTTAATTAATAAACACACTGACATTCAAAAACAGTTATAAAGCCAGGGGTCGTGGCGCATGCCTCTAATCCCATCACTCAGGAGACAGAGGTAGGAGGATCTCTGTGAGATTGATGTCTGCTTGGTCAAAATAGCAAGTTCCAGGCCTGCGGAGACTACAGGGAGACCCTGTCTCAAAAACGTCAAAACAAAAAGAAAAAGGTATTATAAACTTACTAAAATACAAGTACTGC
>NW_008420802.1:0-305 GCF_000622305.1 Nannospalax galili | reverse complement strand
AAAAATCAGGCCATCAACATTTTCAGCCTGACCCTCAGCAATCTACAATATATTGCAAAGACATCTGCAAACTGATTCCTAATGACTTTGGTGCCCCAGAGGACTAGGCACTCACAGGACAAACAGGTTAAATTCTTCAACTTCTGTCTTAACAAAACAACACAAACTGCAGCAGTATGCCAGATATGGACTTCTGATCTGAGAGCATCACAGTCGGCCAGGCCTTCACTTCCACAAAAGGCTTCTCACATGACCAATATACAAAGCTAGTGCTTTTAAGAACCTCATCTCCAGGTCAGTCCAGC
>NW_008420801.1:0-305 GCF_000622305.1 Nannospalax galili | reverse complement strand
ATTTATTTTTATTTCATGTGTATGAGTGTATTGCCTGCATGTAACTGCACCCGTGTCATGCAGTGTCCGAGGAGGTCAGAAGGTGTCAGATCCCCTGGAACTGGAGTTACAAATGGGTGTTAGCTGACATGTGGGCACTGGGAATCAAATCTAGGTCCTCTGCAAGAGCAGTCACTGCTCTTAACCAATGAGCCATCTCACCAGTCCAATTTATGATACTGTCACAATAACTAGAAAGGAGAGGTCCAAAAGTTTCCAGCCCATAGAAATGATGAGTGTGGTGGCTGGAGAGATAGCTCAGTGGT
>NW_008420800.1:0-305 GCF_000622305.1 Nannospalax galili | reverse complement strand
TGGTCATGCAGATTACGTTTAGCAGTCTGTTTTAAACATTTTAGACCATGGATTTAACAAATGTTTGAAGACTGTAAAAGAATAAAGTCTTACCTAAAAGCAACATAAATGATTAAAAGTATAGATATATGTGTATATCCTATGTGGCAATCTTTGTCTTATAAATCTTTGTGATATAAATCTTTGATTTATAATGTTATGCTTTCTTTGAGTTACAAAATATGCAAAGGGGTAGCCTGGTTATAAAATAGAGTCCACTGACTTGGAGCGAGTTGAGATCCTTGTAGATACAGGAGTCTTTTGTG
>NW_008420799.1:0-305 GCF_000622305.1 Nannospalax galili | reverse complement strand
AGTCCAGTGTTCTAGAACAGGCAGTGTCTAAATCCTAATTTTACTTTTCTACTTCTGGTAGCTATTGCCAGCAATTTTTGAAAGTTTTGTTGACGTAGTCTATTATTTTTTATGTAAAGAGCATTAAATTTTGCTATGTATAAATTTTTGTGACCTAACAATGAATATTTTCTATTCAGTGCCAAGGGCTTCCTGTAGTCCTATTCAAGTGTTACAATAACTATCTGTAGATAATAGTCAATACTTATGTATGATTATTTTAAATATCTATTTAGGTGGAAATAGTTGTGGATGTACTAAGAGTA
>NW_008420798.1:0-305 GCF_000622305.1 Nannospalax galili | reverse complement strand
TACACAGACAGGGCTGGCCTTGATATCACAAGATCTGCCTATCTTTGCCTCCCTAGTTCTGGGATTAAAGGTGTGGGTTTCCATGCCAGGCCACTTTTGATGTTTTATGATAAATCAGATAGTATTAATTTAATGAATTATGAAATTCTTTACCCCTCTTCAATACATAAGTGAGTTGTAGGTCCAATAACAACTTTGGACAAAAGAAGTGAGTAGACATGGCCACAACACTTTCATACAGAAGTCATTGACCTATCCCTTATTGATGTCACAGAACAAGTCCAACACAGGCATGTTAATTAACA
>NW_008420797.1:0-305 GCF_000622305.1 Nannospalax galili | reverse complement strand
CCTCCCACACCCAGGCCTCCCTCCCACACCCAGGCCCCCCACACCCAGACCTCCCTGCACCAGGCCTCCCACACCCAGGCCTCCCTCCCACACCCAGGCCTCCCCACACAGGTACCTGGTACACATGAACCTTTCTCCTCTCTGAAGTAGAGGTGCTGCTGTATATTCAGAGAATAGACAGGCAGAGCATCGAACCAAGCACTGGTTGAAATCAATATTCACTCACAAACAATTCAGGGTTCCCCAAATCTGCCTAATCCTGAGACCCCCTGACATACGTAGCAAATGCAGGTTTGGGGTTGCAC
>NW_008420796.1:0-305 GCF_000622305.1 Nannospalax galili | reverse complement strand
TGTGGATTAGACTCCAATTACAGTGCATTGCTTTTGCCTGCATTCCACTGGCTAGGAATCTGCCACATGGAACATTGGGAAAGGCAATCTTGGAGCCTGAAAGAAACAGAAATGGCTTTGGGGAATGATCAGTCACTCTGCCCCAGGCATTTAGAAGAGGAAATGTAAGAACAATGTGGGTCTGGCTTCCTCAATAAGGGTAGTTTCTTCTTAGAAGGATAATTTCACACAGTTTTTTAAAATCAATACTTTATATCGGTTCATTAAAAAGTACCCATTTTAATGGGACACGAAATATAATAAAG
>NW_008420795.1:0-305 GCF_000622305.1 Nannospalax galili | reverse complement strand
ATCCAAAACATACCTCCAGTTCTAGTTAACAGCTTATATAATACAAGTGATAAATCAAACAAAAATTTATAGGGAAGCAAATAGCCAAATATAAAAGAACATTCCAAAGGAATCGGTTTTCTAATTCACACCACCAAAAGCAAATAAAACTATGTGGAACACTACTATAGAGAAAAAGAAACTAAAGAAAGAAAGACAGAGCTAATGACTAAGGTAAAGCGGGAGTGGGTTCTAACTTTAAGAAACTGACTTTGTAGAGACATTTGGAAGGGATGGAGGGATGTCTCAGAGGTTAAGAGCATGTG
>NW_008420794.1:0-305 GCF_000622305.1 Nannospalax galili | reverse complement strand
GAATCAAGAAAACAAATGACCCAATTAAAAGATGGGCTAAAGATCTAAATAAAGAGTTCTCAAAAGAAGAAGTAAAGACGGCTAAGAAACACCTTTAAAATGTTCAGTATCCTTAGTAATTAGGGAAATGCAGATTAAAATCACTTTAAGATTTCAGCTTATCCCAGTCAGACTGGATAAGATCAAGAGCACAAATGATGCCAAATATTAGAGAGGATGCAGGGAAAGGGGAACGCTCATTCACTGCTAGTGGAATTGCAAACTTGTGCAGCCACTATGGAAAGCAGTGTGGAGAACTCTTAAAA
>NW_008420793.1:0-305 GCF_000622305.1 Nannospalax galili | reverse complement strand
ACATTGGAGCATTGTGATTTCACAGTGGAGCATTGTGATGACAACCTGGAGAATTGTGATGACACAATCGTACATTGTGAAATCAAATGTAACATTGTGATGGCACAATGGAGCACTGTGGTGTCAAAATGTAACATTGTGAAGTTATACTGCAATATTGTGATGCCAACTTGGAGCAATATAATGGCACATGGGGCCATAGTGTTGGAATATTGGAGCACTGTAATGTCACATTCCAGCATTGTGATGCCACCAGGGAACATTCAGAAGTCATATTGTAACATTGTTGGCATATTGGAGCAATA
>NW_008420792.1:0-305 GCF_000622305.1 Nannospalax galili | reverse complement strand
GTACCTTCTTTCCTCACTATCCCTGGATTGTGGTAAGGGGCTGAGATGTATCTGGTGGTAAATGTGTGTTGAGAGAGGGAAGAGAGGACCAGCACTATCCTGTGGTCAACTATGGGAAGGCCAGGTTTTAGCAGCTGTTTAGGCCTTGGGCTGAAGTCCTTGGTCTCCTAGAGGGGGCAGGGATGACAGAGTGCTTCATTTGGGAGCAATACGTGCTCAAATGAATAACTGGAACAAAGAAATTGGCAACCCAACTTCCACAAATTCCTGACTGGCTAATAGAGCAATGGGCTAGGAGTCCCCCA
>NW_008420791.1:0-305 GCF_000622305.1 Nannospalax galili | reverse complement strand
AAGAAATTTGGAATAATCAGGTAGATATTTTCCTTTAATTATTGTAGGGTTGTTTTCATGTAGGAAGTATGAAATCCAAGGTAGATAGTGTTTGTCAAATGAATTTAACACTAACGATTAATAATATGCGTTGAATTCAGAATAGCAGAGCAATCTTTCAACACAGACCTCCAGAGGCAGAAGCGGTAGGTGGACTTCATGACCAGCTTTGACTACGTTGCAGGTTTCAGACTAGCTAGGTCTATTTTGAGACACTGTTGAAAGACAGTTGGGAAGTAAGAAATAGCATAGCAAAATTTGAAGTT
>NW_008420790.1:0-305 GCF_000622305.1 Nannospalax galili | reverse complement strand
GAACCCCTCTTAAGAGGATGAACATGTTCTTTCCCTGGTCTACTTTTCTGCATAGATTTTATTTTAATCACACCCTGAATATACTATGGGACATCTTCCAGACTGTTTTTTCAGTATTAGTTGGTCAGGTTTCTCATTTCTTTCTTTTTAAAAAATACTTTATTATTTTTTATTTTATGTGTATGACTGTTTTGCCTGCACATATGTCAGTGTACACCTGTCATGCAATGCTTGCACAGGTCAGAAGAGGACATCAGATCCCTTTGAACCAGAGTTACAGACAGTTGTTAGCCAGCATGTGCTTG
>NW_008420789.1:0-305 GCF_000622305.1 Nannospalax galili | reverse complement strand
TTGTGAACTCATATTATTACATTGTGATGGCACATTGGAGCAATATAATGGTACATGTGGAGATTGTGTTGACACACTGGAGCATTACAATGTCACAGTGGAACATTGTGAAGTCTGAGTGTATCATTGTGATGGTACTATGGAGAATTGTGTGGTCAAATTTGCGGACTGTGAGGGGACATTGAGCATCGTGTTTGCATATGGGGCATGATGACAACACAAGGGATCATGGTAATGACACAATTGCGCATCCCGTTTGCACAATGAGCATTGTGATGGCATATTGGTGCGTTTTGATGGCACAA
>NW_008420788.1:0-305 GCF_000622305.1 Nannospalax galili | reverse complement strand
CACTGCCCCTGCTCTTGGTTACCCCCCAGAACTTAGTGGTAAAACTCTATTGCTGAAGACACTACATACATGGACTGTAGAGCAAATATGGAGAAATCAACCCAGTGCCAACTTCAAAGCTTCATCTCTACTGCCTAGATTTCATAGTGCTGGGAGGTACAATGCAAGCTACCCAAAGAGAAAATTTGGCATAAATTTTACACAGCTGTGAATCATGTGAACTACAGCAACTGGTCTGGCAAGATAATTCAACTGGTGCAATAGTGGAAGGAATATTACAGAGGCAACAAAATAGTAATTGGATT
>NW_008420787.1:0-305 GCF_000622305.1 Nannospalax galili | reverse complement strand
TGTTTTCTTTTAGTTCTTTGATCATGTTTACATTTGTTCTCTTAAATTCAATGTTGTTGGTTTTTTGAGGTGGTTCTTATTTTAGTACACTCCTGGAGGACTGATGGATTTTGTTGGGGTCATATTCTCTTGGTTTTTCTTATTATGTGTGTTTTCACACCGACATTTGTGCATATTGGTGTCTTTTGTTGATTCTTCCTTTGTTTATTAAATTTTGGTTCTCTTTTTATTGTTGATGCAGCTTGGTTGCTTTTTGCTCAGGTTAACCAACAGGTTAGTTGGTGTGTGCTTCAGGTTTCTCTCAG
>NW_008420786.1:0-305 GCF_000622305.1 Nannospalax galili | reverse complement strand
TCCTATAAGATGGGACCAGTGGTCACTACTTTTCACAACTGTTACCAAAAAAGTAATGTGTATTTAAAACCAACGCTGAATAGAAACTCAGTGAATTTCACTTACTGTTTAATGAAGACCTGAAAATGCCCTCTATGGATGTTTGTGGTATGGATTTCTTCCTTTACAGCGTCTTTTAATTGGCTCTGTTCGTTGTTTCAGGATTTCGTGGGTTGTTTTGTTTGTTTTGCTTTCTGTGCCTCCATATCTCTAACACCTCATTCTTGCATTTTTAGTGGACTGGATTTTAAACTAGAAACTTATAA
>NW_008420785.1:0-305 GCF_000622305.1 Nannospalax galili | reverse complement strand
CACACACACAGTACGTGTCTGTGTGTGCTGTGTAATGTTTAGTGAAGTCTTTCCTCAAACTGTAGAGAAACAGTGGCTCAAGTCAATAGGCTCAGCTTGTAGAATAACTTTTTAGGCTTTCCAGTTCTTTTGAAATGCATACAGACAAAAGTCTTGACAATTGCTAAAACTGGGAAATTAAGTAAACTGTACACTGGGTGTTTTTGAAATTTTTGTAATGTTTTTTGAAAAGTTTATAAAGACAATTAAGTTTTAGTGTTGCTTCTTCCTTCCCAGGAGTCTGTTTTCACTCATTCTCAAGCTTA
>NW_008420784.1:0-305 GCF_000622305.1 Nannospalax galili | reverse complement strand
CTCAGTGTGCCATAATAATGCACCAATGTGTCATCACAGTTGTCCAATGTGACATCACAAAGCTACAATGTGTTAAATGTATACTGTGGTGTAATCACAATTCTCCTGTATGTCATCAAAATGCTCAAAATTGATATCACAGTGCTCAGGTGCCAACACTGCTCCAATGTGTCATAACAGTGTTCAATGTACCGTCACAAAGTCCTAATGAATAATCCCAATGCTCCTATGTGTCATCACCATGCACCAATGGAACATCACAATGCTAAGTGAGACATCACAATGCTCCAATGTGTCATAAAAAT
>NW_008420783.1:0-305 GCF_000622305.1 Nannospalax galili | reverse complement strand
AATTCCCTCCATGACCAGCAACATCCAGATGTCAAGCATCAGAATACAGGAAATAAAAGACATGGTAAACGCAAGTCTCCAGAAGGGTCCATGCCCTTCCTGTTCATGTTTTGTCATTTGGTTTTTGTTTGTTTATTTTATTTTAGATTTCATATGTTAACAATCATCATTCAGTTATTAGTCTCTGATATTTCATGTCCTTACAGGCCAACAGTCTTCATCTTTGGCAAGCGGGGCTACTCATTGGCTACCTGTCTCTGACATTTTATAATACCCAGACATATGGTTTTGTCCTTGACAACGGA
>NW_008420782.1:0-305 GCF_000622305.1 Nannospalax galili | reverse complement strand
CCCAGAAAGTAGAGCATCTAAAACTTCAGAGCTCCTTCTGGTGATGGTATGTATCCTAAGTGCTGCCCAGCACAGCACAGGCTCCCAATGACAAATGCAGTGAGACTATTCTTTAGAGAGGAAAAATGACAACGGAATAGCAACTGCAAGTCTGCATTTGTGCTATGTTTAGAATTAGAGACACATCAGAGGATCTTCCTTGAGGAAGGAGTTATCCATTCTGCATTCTATTTAGTTCAATCAGGTAAAGGATCGTGTCTGCTTGTGACCCCCATGTGCCAAGATGATTGGTTCCTTGCTTTCCA
>NW_008420781.1:0-305 GCF_000622305.1 Nannospalax galili | reverse complement strand
TTCCCAGGCTCCCTGAAATGCAGCCTGCCCTTGAGGGCTCTCAGTTGAGGTGTTCTCTGGTTGTCATGAATTTATTTTTGAATGGTTCTAAGTGGTTTGACTGGCCTGTCCAATTCAACTTTCCCTACTAACCCTGTTTCTGACATCGGTAACCAAGATGACCACATATCCATGAAGCAGAGGTGGACTCGTGAGCCTCCTATTGCCATTCAGCCTTGTGCCAACAGCAGCCACCAGTCCTCAACAGTCCTGTTTGCAGGCTCTGAAATGTGCTTCCTCAAGTTGTAGCTATGGTGGCTGCTGAA
>NW_008420780.1:0-305 GCF_000622305.1 Nannospalax galili | reverse complement strand
AATGCCCGTGGAGGACAGAAGAGGCTGTTGGATCCCCTGGAACTGAAGTTAATGACAGTTGTTTGCTGCCATGCGGGTGCCATAATTTGAACCAGGTCTCCTGCAAGAATAGCCAGTGTTCTTAACTCCTGAGCCATCCCTCCAGCCCCTTTTTATACTCTTTAATACAAAATGGAAAATTAGAGTAAAAGTTAAGAAGTTGGTGGGAGTCACCTCATTTTGATCAGTACACAGACAGGATCATATGGAACATTCTCATTTATTGCTGTAGTTCTGTGGATGCAGAAAAGGAACAGAGGAAAAAT
>NW_008420779.1:0-305 GCF_000622305.1 Nannospalax galili | reverse complement strand
CTTGCCGACAGCTGCCCACGGCCCGACCGCTTCGCAGCCCGCTCGGAGGGCAGAGAGAAGGAATGGTGCGCCCGCTGCGGCCCTCAGCCCGCCCGCCGCCCCGGCCCCCGTCGGGAGGTCCTACACTTTCGCCGCCCTGCCCGGCTCCCCAGCGTTTCCTCCCCGCCCGCCCGCACCTTCATGCGCAGGAGGTTCTTTGATAACTTGGTCTTGCGCTCGGACGCCATATAGAGTGCCACTCCGGCTCCAAGCAGCACTGCGCATGCGTACTGTCGCGAGCAGTGACGTCACATGAAGCGCGCCCC
>NW_008420778.1:0-305 GCF_000622305.1 Nannospalax galili | reverse complement strand
AAACTGCTCTTTTTCTTTTCTCTCGACAGGAACAAAGGAAACAGACCTCAGATAAGTTCTTTCCTTATCTGTGTTACTCTAAGCACATATAAATTTCCTTAGGTATTGGAAATAGAAAATAAAAACAAATATGAGCACATAATGAAAAAAATTTGTTTGTTATATAACACAAATTTTAGCATTAATTCTTTATAGGGAGGGTCTGACGTTTATAGGCCATTTTGTCTTTTACATTAGATATGTTGCTATAAAAAATTGTAGATTATTATGTTTTGCCATTAAATTTTTTATATTCCACAAGTATT
>NW_008420777.1:0-305 GCF_000622305.1 Nannospalax galili | reverse complement strand
TACCATAACCCAAGTTCAGATTAGTCTTTGATTGCCTTGATACAAGCATCATTCTTCTATATGGGGTCTAAGTACAGCTAATGAGAACATCCATGGAGATACTCCCTCCATCTTCTCCATACATGCATCTTTTCTACAACCCTTCCTCCTGACTCCTAAATGGCATCCAGACAATGTCTGTGAACCATAGGTCTCAACTGATAATCAATATAATTTTTATTTTATGTGTAAGCTTGAGTTGGCTTAAGGATGCCCTCATAGGTGGTAAAACATAATTTCTCCTTATGCCTCTGAAGGAATTCTTA
>NW_008420776.1:0-305 GCF_000622305.1 Nannospalax galili | reverse complement strand
CATCTATCAGATCAGGTCAAACCATTATTTTTACTCTTTGAAGACATTTGTAGCCATAAAATTATGATCTAATAGGGAAGGAAACTTGTTAGAATTCAAAGCTTTATCAGTAAAATACATGGACTGTAAAGTATATTTGAAGATATATAAAAGTTTCCATACCTACAAAAGGAGTAGATTGGTCTGGAGAGATGGCACAGCTGCTAAAAGCTAAGGCTAACAACCAAAATGTCAAAAGGAGTAGCTCAAAAGAAATTGAAAAAGAGTAAGATCACAGTTTCTATTTATTTATCCCACTCATTCAT
>NW_008420775.1:0-305 GCF_000622305.1 Nannospalax galili | reverse complement strand
TCATTATATATATATATATATGTATATATATGTTCATCTCATTCTTTTAAATAGCATGTAATACTGCTGTTAATCACTTTGATTAATATGTGTTTTCCTAAAACAATTCTGGCATTTACTTCAGTGCAACTATAATTCTGAATGACAAAGTCCTTTCTGTTGCTGTTTTACTTGGCTTCCTCTGGTGCACGCATCTCACTGCTCTCCTAACAATGCATGGCCACCAGACGGCACTGTAGAGTTCACCTTGAACGGAGAAGTCAGTGCAAAAAGTGTAACAATTTAACCAGAGCATGAGTTTGAAA
>NW_008420774.1:0-305 GCF_000622305.1 Nannospalax galili | reverse complement strand
CCTCCCAAGTGCTGGGATTAAAGGCATGTGCCACCACGCCTGGCTTGAATTTCTTTTTAATGCTTGATTTCAATCCACGTGGCCCTAAATACTATCGGGCATCCAAACACCTTCCGGGCAACATTTCCATCCCCGATCTACAGTTGACGTCAGAGGTATAACAGTAAAAACGGAGTGGTGCTGTCATAAAAACAGAGATGGTGATCAGAAGAATAAAACTGACTTCAGACATTTAAATCGCTCATTTACATTTAAATTTTACGTGTGTGCGTGTGTTGCCTGCATGTAGGTAAGTGCACCCATGT
>NW_008420773.1:0-305 GCF_000622305.1 Nannospalax galili | reverse complement strand
GTGTCACCTGCCCACTCGGACGTGTATATGATCATGTCACCTGCCCCCTCTGACGCACAAAGGGTGGTGTCACATGCCCCCTCTGACGCGCAGATGGTGGTGTCACACGCCCCCATTTAAGTACAGATGGTGGTGTCATCTGCCCCCTTTGACATGCAGATGGTCTTGTCTCCTGTCCCACTGTCATGCAGATTGTCGTTACACCTGCCCTATCAGACGTGCAGATGGTCACGTCACCTGAGCCCTCTGACGTCCACATGGTCGTGTCACCTGCCCACTCTGACGTGCTGATGGTCCTGTCACCT
>NW_008420772.1:0-305 GCF_000622305.1 Nannospalax galili | reverse complement strand
GAATCTGGCATCTTCCTGTGTCCTTACATGACTGTCCATGGTGCAGCCATCTCTCTGGTCCCCACGATTTCCACTTCTTACAGTGACTCTGCCATGTAATTAGATGAGAGATACCTCAAGGAACACATTGTGTCCTCCTCGTCATCTCCATCAAGGTACTTATCTCCAACTATATCACACTAGTGGTAAATCAGGTCCAAGAATATGGGATACAGACAATCCTCACCACCACCCAAATGTCCCTGTGCATGCCTGGGGCCCCTCTGAGGCCCTCTGTCTAAGGCCTTTCATTACCATAGCAGATA
>NW_008420771.1:0-305 GCF_000622305.1 Nannospalax galili | reverse complement strand
GCTGTGAGTTTGATAGCTTTCAATGTTAACAGTGTATAGCCTACAGTAGAAGTTCTTTGTGTTACAATGTCGCACTCTGCCATTGTTTGTTTTAACCCTTTCTCAATACTCATCATGCTTTTTGTGGGATTTGTGTATATGCAAGAGTTATGAAAAAATTTATTTTAATCATTTTTACTAATGGATTTGTTGCATTCATGGATGAGAAACAGTATCTCCACTCCGGTATTCCAAATAACCATTAAATGATATACATTTCATTCAAAATATCACTATGTTATTCCTCTGAGTTTATTCCCATGAAA
>NW_008420770.1:0-305 GCF_000622305.1 Nannospalax galili | reverse complement strand
GCATGAGGTGGGGCACCTCTGAGGAACTCTCTGTCACCTGAGGATTTTCTCAGGCATCCACACACACACTTACACACATGCATGTACACCCACATGCACACATGCACCTGCACGCACAAATATGCACACATATACACAAAATAAAATTAAACAAAAGAATTTTGGGTTTTTTTAATCAGTGAATTCAAACAGCTCAGTCTTTTAACTCTAATTTTTAAAAACCACATTAATATTGCCATTTTTGACCATTTATAAAGATGGTGGGAAAATTATTTGTAAACAATCAAACAAATAAAACAAGAATA
>NW_008420769.1:0-305 GCF_000622305.1 Nannospalax galili | reverse complement strand
ATTATCTACTGCATATCTACTGTGAATTTTACTACATCAATTTTTCTTTACCATAATATTAATTTATGTTCAAGAAAGGAAATGGTGAAATATCAGAGGAAAGTATATTTAGGAAGTTTAGAAAAAAACATTTAGCATAAATTCTGTAACTGTACTAATTAACTTGAGATAAATTTGAAATCTTTTAGACAAACATGCTACTACAATCCTGACTTCAGGTTATTCAATATGTTCCCCCTACTCAGGGATCTCTCAATACTCCTTATTCAAAATGCTAATCTAAGAGGGATTTTCAGACAAGACAA
>NW_008420768.1:0-305 GCF_000622305.1 Nannospalax galili | reverse complement strand
GTATAACAGTTTCTAGATCCATTCATTTACCTGCAAATTTCATGATTTCATTTTCTTTACCACTGAGTAGAAATCCATTGTGTAAATGTACCACATTTTTATTATCCTAAGTTGACACTTAGGTTGCTTCCATTTCTTAGCTAATATGAAAAGAGCAGCAACAAACATGGATGTACAAGCAGCAGGATGAGACCTTTGGCTATATGCCAAGGAGCAGTATAACTGGGTCATAGAGTGGGTTCATTTCTATTTTTTTAAGAGTTCTCCACACTGCTTTCCTTAGTGGTTGCATGAGTTTGCCATCT
>NW_008420767.1:0-305 GCF_000622305.1 Nannospalax galili | reverse complement strand
CTGCAGGAAATCTTTTCTTGGACATAATCTACCCATTTCCTGAAGTCTTCCTTTCCACATTGTGTCAGTCTGGGGATGAATCAAGTCAGCAGATTTAGAGAGGGCTTGTTCTCTTCCCTGTCACAGCCTCCCTTCTTTGTGGGATACCAGAAAGCTGCCTTTCTTTTCTTTTTTTAGGGGTGGAGGAAGGAGGGGAGAGTCCTCGGTGTGTGTCGGCCTCTGAGGCTCCCTGACACAAATGTACTTTTGTGTGTGGAAGGGGCATGTGTGTGTGTTTTCCCCTTCCCAATGGACACTTTCATTTA
>NW_008420766.1:0-305 GCF_000622305.1 Nannospalax galili | reverse complement strand
AGGTTTCAGGTTAGGGTTTGGGTTCAGGTTTTGGTTAGGGTTAAGGTTAGAAGTTACGATTAGGATAAGGCTTAGGGTTAGGGTTAGGGTTAGAGTTTGGGTTTAGGTTCGGGTTCAGGTTCGGGTTTGGTAAGGGATAGGGTTAGGGTTAGGGTTGAGGTTTTGGTTCTGGTTCATGTTAGGTTTCATGTTAGCATTGTTTTTAGGGTTCAGGTTCGGGTTCTGGTGCATGTTAGGGTTCGGGTTTGGTTTCGGGTTATGGTTTGGGTTAGGGTTAGGTTAGAGGTTAGGTTTAGGGTTAGGGT
>NW_008420765.1:0-305 GCF_000622305.1 Nannospalax galili | reverse complement strand
TTTTTTTATTGTAGACCTGTGTAAGCATCATTATTAATAAATGTACGACAAATTCAATGCTATATTGCCTTAAATTTCCTCCACCAAAAATATTAGTCCATTCCATTTTAGTTTAGCCTTAGGCAAGTTCTTAGGTTGTGGGCAGAAGGCAGCAATATTCTTCAAAAAAATCACAGGAATGACCTCTTGCCAAATTGCTGTTTAAGTCCTTGTATCCCTCTTCCTTTGAAACATCTTGAATGACCATTAAGCTCTACTTTCATCATTCAAATATTTTTCTAGTTTTAAGATCGAAAGTCACCCAT
>NW_008420764.1:0-305 GCF_000622305.1 Nannospalax galili | reverse complement strand
CATCGTCATATCCAGTGACAGTAACAGCAGTCACCACCATTTATTTGACAGGCACTGTGCTAGGTAAAATACAGAAGCGATTTCCCATTTCTTCTTCATCACTACCCTGGGAGACAAGGAACTTTGACTTGGACACAGTTTAAGTAAATGAGGCTCAGAGAGGCTGAGGAACACAGCCAGGGGGAAACAACTTGACAATGGTGATCTAGGACTTGAATTCAGGCCTGGCTGATTCTAAATACATATTTCACTACAAACTGCAACTCAAGACCCTGTTGGTATGGGCCAAGAAGAGTTTGTCCTAT
>NW_008420763.1:0-305 GCF_000622305.1 Nannospalax galili | reverse complement strand
AAGTCCTGAAAAATATTAACATGGTTATTTAAATCTTAAAGTGGCAGAAAGCATTCTGAAGCAGGATATCTTAGGGACATGAGAAGGGGAAGGAAATGCATCACTTTGGAATCCAGCTAGAGCCCTTGCCAGTGGAGGAGCGGGAATCCAGCACAATTAACAACTGCTCAAGGCTTTTCTCCCTTCCCAGCCCTAAACCTAAAATTTTCAAGGAATCTCACCAGAAATTTATTTACAAAGGTATGCACTAAACCTCTTGTGCAACTAGAGTGGTTTTACCTTATTAGATTACAGTTCCTTCAAAG
>NW_008420762.1:0-305 GCF_000622305.1 Nannospalax galili | reverse complement strand
TCTCTCTCTGCTGCAGTGTGCTGTTGCTAACACAGACACCTGAGTAGATTATCAGATTCCCTGGAGTTACAGGTAGTTGTCAGTCACAGGAGTGAATCAATCCATATTGATAAGTTTATCAGGGGTTACTTACATAGTTGTAAACCAATCATTGCCTAAAATTTGCAGAAATGACTCACATTCTTCCTACCAAGCTCCTGTTCTACATGGCTGCTAGTCTACAGCTGAATACATGCAAACTGCACTTAGATTAGCACCTAGTGTCAAAACAACTGAAGTGGCTATAGGTTCAGATGGCATAAGGC
>NW_008420761.1:0-304 GCF_000622305.1 Nannospalax galili | reverse complement strand
ACGTCAGAGAAGACAGATGACACGACCATGTGCACGTCAGAGAGGGCAGGTAACACGACCATGTGCCGTTCAGAGAGGGCACGTGACACGACCATGTGTGCGTCACAGGGTCAGGTGACACGACCATCTTCATGTCAGAGGAGGAGGTGACACGACCATGTGCCCGTCAGAGAAGGCAGGTGAAACGACCGTGTGCACATCCAAAAGGGCAGGACGCACAGCCAACAGCATGTCAGAGGTGTCAGGTGACAGAAACATCTGCATGTCATAGGGGGCAGGTGACACGACCATCTTTATGGCAGAG
>NW_008420760.1:0-305 GCF_000622305.1 Nannospalax galili | reverse complement strand
GCTCTGGGCTTCAGTTGCCCCCTCCAGGTTCCTTTCCTGCTTAAATTCCTGCCTTGGCTTCCCTCAGGGATGGACTGTCACTTGAAGGAATAAGATGAAATAAACCCTTTCCTCTTAAAGTTGATTCTGGCCACTGTTTTATCACAACTTTAAAAAGAGTAACTAGAACATGTACTTTTAAAAAGTTGAAATAGCCGGGCGTGGTGGCGCATGCCTTTAATCCCAGAACTTGAGAGGCAAAGGCAGTTGGATCCTTGTGAGTTTGAGGCCAGCCTGGCCTACATAGTGAGTTCCAGGACAGCTGG
>NW_008420759.1:0-305 GCF_000622305.1 Nannospalax galili | reverse complement strand
TTTTTTTATAAAAAAGAATGAAGGAAGCACAAGCTGATCTATTTGATGGCCCGTACAGAGCCAGGAAGAATCAGAGGCCAAAATAGGCAGAACTGGGGTTAGCCTAGCCTATGGAATACCAAAGCTCCTCTCCTTCCTGAATTTCGCCCCCTCCCCAGCCTTTTGTCCTTCCCTGAAGTTCACTTCCTTGCACCACCCTTTGGTGGTCTGAGCATCAAGAAGTCCCAGGCAGTTAGGGAGACCTAGAACCCAAAGTGGGGGGAATTCTGTGGTAGCCAGTATAGAAGCAGAGCCCAACCAGGAGA
>NW_008420758.1:0-305 GCF_000622305.1 Nannospalax galili | reverse complement strand
GGTCATGCACCTCCTCCCTGGCTCTTACAATCTTTCCATCCCCTCTTCCACGATGGTCCCTGAGCCCTGGGTAGGTGGATTTTAATCTAGGAGTCCTGTTCAGGGACACACACTCACAGACTTTTATTCTCTCTGCTTTGGCCTTTATGACCTTTTGCTTTCCTGGCCCTCCACTGCATGAGGGAGCTTCATTGATGATAACTGAGAGACCCACTAGTGTTCTCTTTACCCCTTGTTCTATGTTCTGTGAGCTAAGGTGTAGAAGTTGCATTGTAGATGTGCCACTTAGGCTTGGGCAATTCACA
>NW_008420757.1:0-305 GCF_000622305.1 Nannospalax galili | reverse complement strand
GTACTTCATCCACTGTAGCTGCCTTCAGTCTGCTTGTGTTCAGAGGGCAGAGTGACACACTTCCAGTGGATCAAGGCCTCACATAGTTACTTGTTCCCAGGCAGAGTGACCACACTGTGACCTCTGGAACAAGCCAGGCTCAGACTCAGGGGGACTGGAGAACACAGCCAGCAATTATCTTATCTTTCTGGTGGCCGATGTGGCATTATCTCAACTTTACTTATTTAAGGATGTGTCATGTGTTTTTGTATACCTGGCTTAGTAACGCCTCGTGGAAGGCCCTGAAACAAAGACACACCTCCGGA
>NW_008420756.1:0-305 GCF_000622305.1 Nannospalax galili | reverse complement strand
AGTGCTCTCTCATCCCCCTTGAGGAACACCCTTTGCAAAGGAACACAGCAGCCAGACAAAGACAAGCCCTGGGAACCTCTGTAGGACCCTGCTGGCCCTGCAGCTGTTCTCATTCAGCAGGAGAAGTATCCCCAAGCACCCAAGAAAAAGCTCACAGTTAGTCTTTTCCAAGGCCTGAGATTAGTCCTTATGAAGAACTGGAAGTTGTGCTGTGAGTGGTACAACTTCAACCTGTGTGCAACCCCCGCTGTGCCCTTTTCTGGATGTGCAGTCTGCTTGTCTTCATGTGGGGTGAAGGCCTCTTA
>NW_008420755.1:0-305 GCF_000622305.1 Nannospalax galili | reverse complement strand
CAATGCTCCAATTTGACATCACAATGCACCAATGTGACATGAAAATATTCCAAAATGCAATTCAGAGTATTACAATATGACTACACAATGTTCAAATTTGAGTCTACAATGTTTCAATATGACACCACAGTGATATAAACTGCCAACACTAACTCCACAAGTGACATTGTATTTCTCCAATATATCATCAAAATGTTACAATATGCCTTTACAATGTTCCCTTGTTACATCACAATCCTCAAATATGACATCACAATGCTCCATGGTGCCATCACACTGTTATAATTGGACTTCACAATGCTCCA
>NW_008420754.1:0-305 GCF_000622305.1 Nannospalax galili | reverse complement strand
CTCCAAAATTGACCACATATTAGGACACAAAACAAGTCTCCACACATGTATAAAAGTTGAAATATCATCTTGTTTTCTATTTCACAATAAAGGAATAAAGCTGAATATCAATAAAAATGTGAAAAGTACACAAAGTCATGGAAGCTGAAGAACAGATTATTGAATGAAAATTTGATCACAGGATAAATCAAGAAGAAAATTTAAAATTTCTTAGAACTGAATGAAAATGAAAACACAATATACCAGTACATTTAGGACACAATGAAGATAGTCATAAAAGTAAAATCTATACTATTAAGTGCCTA
>NW_008420753.1:0-305 GCF_000622305.1 Nannospalax galili | reverse complement strand
AAACACAGTGCTCAATGTCCCCTCACCATCCCCTAATGTGACATCACAATGATACAAGGTGACATCACAATGCTCCAACGTGACATCACAACTCTCCAGTATGCCAACATTATGGCTGCTTGTGCATTATATTGCTCCAGTGTGCCATCACAATATTACAATATGAATTCTCAATGTTCCATTGTATCATCACAATGCTCATTGTGCCATCACAATTTTCCATTGTGCCATCACAATGCTCACTGTGCCATCAAAATCCGCCATTGTGTCATTACAATGATTCATTGTGTCATCACCATGCTCAA
>NW_008420752.1:0-305 GCF_000622305.1 Nannospalax galili | reverse complement strand
TTTATTTTTTATATATTTTTTATTATTTTATTTTTCTTGCTACAGTGCAAAAGATCAATAAGGACTCATTCATGCTAGGCAAGCACTCTACTACAGGCTGCATCTTAACCACTGAAAATACTTTTAAAACACAAATCCCATCCAATTGTGCTGGCTCCGTGCCTATAAGCAATCCCAGCACCTGGTGGAAGTAGGTGGCTCAGAAGTTCAAAGCCAGCTTTGGCTACAGAGCAGAGCCAGGGTGAGACACAGGAGACTAAGCGGTGCCTTAAAGAAGTTAAAAACCAGCTGGGCGTGGTGGTGCA
>NW_008420751.1:0-305 GCF_000622305.1 Nannospalax galili | reverse complement strand
CTGTAGCCTCAGCTGGCCTGGAACTCACTGTGTAGACCAGGCTAGGCATCACCTGCCTCTGCCTCCTGAATACTGGACCACCATACCCGGCTTCAATGGAGTGTCTTTGAATGCATACTGTGATAGCTTATCTGTGTCTCTGTGGAGTAATTACTTCTCAGAAAGTTTGTTTAAAGACATTTTAAAATACCGAACTTTATTTTTGCTTGAAAGTCATTGAAGTTAAGTAAGGGTTTTGTTGGCTTTAGTTTTTACTGTTTATAAATATTTTAATATTTTATTATTTTTATTTTGTATGTATGAGT
>NW_008420750.1:0-305 GCF_000622305.1 Nannospalax galili | reverse complement strand
TGGAGGGATTGGGGGTTAGTGGGTGAATGAAGAGGGTCTCAGGGTTCTACAAATTCAGCACATGGTTGTTTTTCTTCACAGTGATATACAGACTAGTGGTAGAGTTTCCTGGGGATTCACTCCCAGTTTCCAGAGAAAAGAATTATTGTGGTGAAAATTTCTTGTATGCTACCAGATTGGAAAAACAGCCCTAGATGTAGGAAGCTGTTGGGGATCTCCTACACTATGCATCAAATCGAAGCTATTAGATATACTAATGCTCTGTTTCTCTAATAAAATTAATATTAAAATATATTTATTTAACT
>NW_008420749.1:0-305 GCF_000622305.1 Nannospalax galili | reverse complement strand
ATCTCCAGGCTTCCACATTTTCTTTCTTCCCCATCTCTAGCTGTCTATAGCAGCGATATAAACATTTACCTCTGCCATATTTAAATGGGATGGACTGGAAGATCCCACTTAATATGCATAGTTTTATTTTTAAAACTGAAACCTAAAGCTGGGCCTGGTGGTGCACGTCTTTAATCCTAGCACTCAAGATGCAGAGACAGGTGGATCTCTGTGAGATGGAGGCCAGCCAGTACATAGGAACTGCAAGGAGACTCTGTCTCAAAGAGACCAAAAAAAAAAAAAAAAGCCTAATTCCCCACTTGAAC
>NW_008420748.1:0-305 GCF_000622305.1 Nannospalax galili | reverse complement strand
TAAAAATAGACAATAAACCTTTCAAATGCCTCTTTGACACTGGGGCTGATAAAACCATCTTAAGGAGATCTGACGTTCCCCCACACTGGGAATTAATACCAGGACCCCAACTAATGGAATAGGGGGGGCCTCCCAAGCGTTCATCACTAAAAACTTCTATAAATGGGATTGCAGATATAGCCACAAACCTCATAGGACGAGATATCTTGGAAGAGCTCAATGTAGTTCTTGCTAGTGGGTCTGAAGAGAAATGTCTTAAAACAAATGATCATATGAGGTTCTTAAAACAAAAGAACCCCCAATTC
>NW_008420747.1:0-305 GCF_000622305.1 Nannospalax galili | reverse complement strand
GTCTCTTGAGTGTTGGAACACAGACTCCAGTAGCATCATAGACTGGAAACATCACTCTGAAAATTTTGGTACACAAGAGCTAAAACCTCAGCCCACCCATCCCATTTTCCCAGAGGGAAAATTGATCTTTACTTAAAGGTCAGAGGTTTTGTATCCCTCTGCAGTGGAGCAACAGGCTGCCCAGCATAGATGCTGGGAGCCAAACTCTGGTCCTCTGCAAGAGCAATACATGTTTTTAAATGCTGAGATATCTCCAGCTCCAGATACCTTTTTTTTTTTTTTTAATCTTTTTGAGATAGGGTCTC
>NW_008420746.1:0-305 GCF_000622305.1 Nannospalax galili | reverse complement strand
TAAAAATAAGAAGATTACAAACACCATTTTCTGCTTCAGAGGATCCTGTGTCAATCCTAACAGTACAAATTCAGTTACAGTGCTGTTCTGCATTGCACCAGCCTATTAGAGGAGGCACAGGTCAGAAATAGTCTGAAAAGGAGAAAAGAAAAAAAATATAAAAATCCTACTACAATTTTAAAAGTTAATTTAAAAAACGTGAAAAACAAAAAAGATACCATAAAATATTGTTTATTAATATTTTATTTTTATTTTATGTGTATGAGTGTATCACCTGCATATATGTAAGGGCACCCATGTCCTGC
>NW_008420745.1:0-305 GCF_000622305.1 Nannospalax galili | reverse complement strand
CTGGCGGTGCTGCTGCCCTGGATAAGCCCAGCCCGGATCTCAGCTCCCTTAAGTCCAGAGCCCACAACTGGTGGGTAGGGAGTGGGGAATGCGAAGCTTTCTGCCGCTGTGCGCACGTCCTTGCGGTCTCCACATGGTACCCATGAGTTCCACCAGAGATGTTCAACGAGACACATTCCGTCCAGATTTAATCATCCCCTTCAGCATCCTCACAGAATGGGAAGCAGAACCAACGGTGAGGACGATGCCGGTGTTATGAGCCTGCGTAATGGTGCAGAATCACTGTCCAGGCAGCACTTGTGCTC
>NW_008420744.1:0-305 GCF_000622305.1 Nannospalax galili | reverse complement strand
ATATATATGTGTATTTTTAAGTAGGCTTACACAATAATACATTTCTCTACATTTTTTAGGCAACCTTGGTCTTAAGTATCTCTCTTTCCTCATTCTTCTCCCTTTATAACCCTTCCTCCCCACTCCCTATCTAAAGTACCCCCTAGTTTTCCCACTTCCCTCTTTTTACTTTCTTGGCCTCTGTTCTAGTTTGATTTTCCATTGCTGTGATAAAACACTCCAACCAAATACCAACATGGGGAGGAAAGGGTTTATCTGTCTTACATCTCCTGGGTCACAGTTCATCAGGGAGCCCAAGGTAGGAA
>NW_008420743.1:0-305 GCF_000622305.1 Nannospalax galili | reverse complement strand
AATGGAGAAAATCTGAGGCAGGGCACCCTATGAAGTCCATTGGAGAAGGTGTAGACTCATTTGTTGTAGACCCCACCGTATACAATAGAAACACAGGACTGTGAGAAGACCACCAGTGATAGCTACAGATGTGGTATGAAGCCAGCCTGAACCTATTTAACAAGATTCATGCGCTGGGAATGGTAGCACCAAAGAAGTGGAGTGTTCCAACCCCTTTGAAGCCCAAAAGATAGGCAGCCCCCTCATGTGGGCACAGTGGTCAGTGGTGCTCTGCACTGTGAACTTGCTGTCTCCACATCTGTGGT
>NW_008420742.1:0-305 GCF_000622305.1 Nannospalax galili | reverse complement strand
CGCCGGGAGCTTGGTTGGGGGTGCGGCATGACCAAGCCTGTCTGAGAGGCTGCTCGGCTCAGGAGCCTGCGCCCGGGCCCTAGGGGAAGAGAGGGCCTGCAGTGCACGCGACCTCAATGGAACCCTTGGGCTCCCGCAGAACCGGCTGGGTCTCCCGTAGTCTCTGAGGAGCAGCTCAACTTACTCCCGACCCTGGATCTGAGACGGGAGATGCCTGCCCCGCGGGTGTCCAAGAACTTCCTGAGTATGGGCCAGGCCAGCCTCCATCCCCTCTGACCCCGGGTTCGAGCCGACCTTCCGGCTCG
>NW_008420741.1:0-305 GCF_000622305.1 Nannospalax galili | reverse complement strand
GCCTCCATGACAAGCTGGTATATAGCCCAGGCCTGGCCCATCAGTGTCTTGTGATTGGCTTGGGGAAGAACTCATGACCCACTTCATGCCAATAACATGATCCTCTGCTGGAACAGTTGGGAGGCAGCACTTTTCTTGCTAGAGTTCCTGAGAGTATGCAAAGCTGCAGCTGTGTAAAGCCATCTGCCACCATATGGGACAGCGTGCCCCACCATGAGCCAATGAAAGAGCAGAGCCAAGTCCCAGACAGGAAGAATTTTTTTTTTTTTTTGTCTTTTTTGAGACAGGGTCTCCCTGTAGCCCCA
>NW_008420740.1:0-305 GCF_000622305.1 Nannospalax galili | reverse complement strand
CAAAGATTCCAGAAACATACTTTGGAAAAATGTTAGTGTCTTCAACATAAGATGTGATATTGGCAGGCATTAACGTACAGGCATAGGTAATAGTTTTCTGAAGAGGAATGCAATAGTCTTCGAATTAAAACTGACAAGCAGATCTTATGAAATAAAAAGCTTTCTTCACAGTGAAGGAAACTGTTAGTCCAGAGGTGAGGCAGCCCACACAGTGAGAGAAAATCTTTGCCAGCTATGCATCAGACAAAAGATTAGTGATGAGAATATACAAAGAATCTGTGATGGCTTATCTTAGTTGTGATCTG
>NW_008420739.1:0-304 GCF_000622305.1 Nannospalax galili | reverse complement strand
GAACTCACAGAGATCCACCTGCCTCTGCCTCCCAAGTGCTGGGATAAAGGCTGGGATTAAAGGCATACACCAACACACCTGGCTTAAATAAAATATTTTTAAAAAGGGAATGTAAAGTACATGTACATTCTGTGAATACAACAAAACTGCAATTTGACATAGTGTTTGATGGATATGTCAGCTTGATGGTCAGAGAAGAATTCTGAGGAAGTGACTTATTCAATGAATCCCTAGGGGCCTGGAACAATGGCTCAGTAGTTAAGAGCACTGGCTCCCCTTGCAGAGGACCCAGGTTCAATTCCCA
>NW_008420738.1:0-305 GCF_000622305.1 Nannospalax galili | reverse complement strand
GAAGCTTAGTCTCACTCATAATGATAACCTGTCTCACTTGCTTATCAATGGTAGCAGGGACCAGCTTGTGGGAAATAGGTAGATACCCCACCGGGAGTGAGGCAAGCCCATTATTAAAAATTTTTCCTCAAACTCCACCCTGCCACCTGACATCCCAAGGATCGTCTATATGAATTACGAATTGACCATCATCATAGCTCAATATACCATTTTTGTTAAAAGCATCATGAAGGTGGCAACTCCAATATCTACACCCGCCATATGTGGCACTATCTGTGAGACAACTGCCTCTATTATCATAAGTG
>NW_008420737.1:0-305 GCF_000622305.1 Nannospalax galili | reverse complement strand
AGTGAAGCTTCTATTTCTGCTGTACTTCATATCCAGAAATTCCATTTCTTTCCTCTTTAGTGTTTTGTTTGAGACAGGAGCTCCCTGTAGCCCTGCTAGCCTGGAACTCCCTATGTAGACCAGGCTGGCCTTGATATCACAGAAATCTGTCTGCCTCTGCCTCCTGACTGCTGGGATTAAAGGCATGCATCATCATGCCTAGTTTTAACTTTTTTTTTTTAAACATTTATCCTATTCTAATTCTCCTCATGCCAATAAGTTATTTTCATTGTTTTATTTATATATTCAATCTATTTAAAGATGTT
>NW_008420736.1:0-305 GCF_000622305.1 Nannospalax galili | reverse complement strand
TCCAATATAATAGCATTTCTGATGTATAACTACAAGAAATTGAATGCCTAACATCT
Organism: Nannospalax galili; assembly: GCF_000622305.1. NCBI lineage: Eukaryota > Metazoa > Chordata > Mammalia > Rodentia > Spalacidae > Nannospalax > Nannospalax galili. The sequence continues at coordinate 249 of NW_008420736.1, read as the reverse complement.
TAAACTACTTTGTCAAGATTTTTTGTACAGGGGTCTATTTGATTTTTTATCTAATTGAAGGTTGTTATATATGAGAAAATATCAAGTTATACAGAAAATTCCAGATATCTAAAAGCATGTAGGGCTGGGAGACTGATGAACAGATAAAGGCAACAACTACCAACTTGAAGACCTGAGGTCAAGCCCCAAGACCCAACGTTGGAAGGAGAGAATCATGTAGCAAGTGGACCACACACACACACACACACA
>NW_008420735.1:0-305 GCF_000622305.1 Nannospalax galili | reverse complement strand
AGAAAATGAAAATTAAATGAATTGGCCATTCTTCCTCCAAACTGAAGTGATGAGGATTTGGTTAGTTGCTAATACAATTCTCACAGTAAATAGGCCACCTTCAAAGTGAATTTGTGTGGTATAAAAAAAACAAATGCTGAGTTCAGTGTGGTTTTGCATGCCTTTAATCCCACACCTTTAATTCTAGCACTCAAAAATCATAAGCAGGCAGATTTCTGTGAGTTTGAGGCCAACCTGATCTACATAGTAAGTTCCAGAGTAACATTCCAGGGCTACATAACAACACCCTGTCTTAAAAAAAAAAA
>NW_008420734.1:0-305 GCF_000622305.1 Nannospalax galili | reverse complement strand
ATGGCTAGGTCTAGGGCTAGGGTTAGATTTAAGAGTTAAGGTTTAGGGCTACGGGTAGGGCTAGGGTTCGGGTTTGGGTTCAGGTTGGGGCTGGGGCTGGGAATGGGTTTGCTGCTGGGGATAGGCTTGGGTTTCAGGTTAGTGTTCAGGTTCAGGATAGGATTAGTGTTCGGTTTCAGTTTAGGGTTCAGATACTGGCTCTGGTTAGTGTTAGGGTTTGGGTTTGGGTTCTGGTTCGGATTTGGGTTAGGGTCAGGGTTATGGCTAGATCTAGGGCTAGGGCTAGTGCTAGAGCTAGTTTTAGG
>NW_008420733.1:0-305 GCF_000622305.1 Nannospalax galili | reverse complement strand
ATGGTTAAAGATGTCCAGCATTTTTTAAAGCAGTCCTCAGCCATGAATGCTAGTCTTTAGCAAGCTGCCTGTTCAGCTCCTTGCCCCAATATTTAATTGGGTTGTTTGGCTTTTGGGGTGTTTACTTTCTTTAGTTAGTTGTATATTCTAGATACTAACCCTCTTCAGAGGTATAGCTGAGAAATTTCAGATACGAATGTTTCAATTTGAAAAGCCAGAGAAGTCAAGAAACTAATAAGTGGTCAAGAGGAGGCGGCTTCCTGTGGTGGGGACTTAGTAGGAAGTGATATAAAGTGGGGAAAGGG
>NW_008420732.1:0-305 GCF_000622305.1 Nannospalax galili | reverse complement strand
TTCCATCCCCACAAGTCAATTACAGCCACTCTTTGATCTTTTAAAGGGAGAAAAAACCCAGCCTCCAGATGGTATGTAAACCCAGATGCCAAACATGCTCTCCAAATAATTAACAACCACTTCCAAAAGGCATCACTAACCAGATATGACCCCAAGCTACCGGTTCAACTCTTAATGTTTAACTCCTCCCCCACCATGGTGGGAGAAATTCATCAGTGACATGGAGTACTAGAATGGCTTCACACTCCAGTACAGGGTGCTCCTCACTTTCTTACAGAAGTAGACACCCTTGCATCTATGATTCG
>NW_008420731.1:0-305 GCF_000622305.1 Nannospalax galili | reverse complement strand
AAAATAACAGAGGTAAGTAACTCATAAGCCAGTAAAGATGGCAAAACAGAATAACAAAAATACTTAGTTTATACAGAAAAAAAGCAGAAAATAAAGAGAATGAAGAATAGATGAGATAAATGAAAACAGCAAGATGACAAACATCTAACTGCACCAATAATTACATCATATGTAAATTATCTGAACCCCCCTAATTAAAAAGTAGATTTGAGCCAGGTGTAGTGGCACACCCTTGTAGTCCCAGCACTCAGGAGGCAGAGGGAGGTGAATCTCTTGTGCTTTCCTAGCATGCACAAAGTCCAGAG
>NW_008420730.1:0-304 GCF_000622305.1 Nannospalax galili | reverse complement strand
CACACACACACACACACACACACACACACGTCTTTTTTTAAAATTTTAGTGTGCCTAATATCTGAGTACACAGCCTCTTCTGTTGTAGGTAATCTTTTGTATCCTGGAAACTTGGAAGTACATTAACAAAGGTAGATATTTAAGCTTTATTAAATAAAACTATGTATTTTTGAAAGAAATTGTAGGTGTGGGTATTAGGGTTCTTTATCTTAATACGTCAGTTATGGTGCCAGAAAAGACTTCTCTGGTACTTACTAGATAGAGACTAAAACTGTTCAATAGAAACACAAAATAAGCCATATAT
>NW_008420729.1:0-305 GCF_000622305.1 Nannospalax galili | reverse complement strand
GCTATTTAATTTAATATCAGTTAATCTCAATCATTTCTACTCTATGTGCTCCGGGTTGAGAAATAAGAGTCCCCAATTATGGAGGTAGTCATGCTCCAGTTCAAACTGGGGATGTTCCAGATGGGTCAAGTCACGTCACCTCTTAAGCCCTGATTATCGTATAGGTCAAACACCTGTCTCCAGCTTAGTAGGATTCTTAGGCTTAGATGAGATGCTGTCCCTTACCACTCCTACAACCACTATCATCATAATCATCACTATCATCACATACACTATCATTACACCATCATGGCTATCACCATCAC
>NW_008420728.1:0-305 GCF_000622305.1 Nannospalax galili | reverse complement strand
TTCATCTCTCCCTCCCCTTGTCCATGCCCTTCATTTCCTGACTATTTTGTCCTTTCTCACAGAAGTGGGCAAAATATTTGTTAGCACATATCTTCGACAATTTGTTTCTTAAAATGTCTGAGTCCCAATGCTTCTTGGAATATACTTCTGAAATTTAACTTGTCTACTAGTATGCCTTTCCCATTTTCAGGAGTCTGAGCCTAATCCAAGGCTCCAGGTTCAGTGAGAGGCCCTCTCTCATAATCTAAGATGGAGAGAGGCTGAGGAAGAAAAACGCTCAACTCTTTTCAACCTGGTTCTTCAAA
>NW_008420727.1:0-305 GCF_000622305.1 Nannospalax galili | reverse complement strand
GACAGTAACCCAGCATAGAACTGGGAAAATGAATGGCAGACCCCAATCTTAACTAAATGAATATTCACAACAGATTGTTGCTAGATGAGGAAGAGCTGGTATTCCTAAAGCAAGGCTCTCTAGATAGGTTGACTAGATTCAGCAGACTGACAAACACTGTAGAATGGCTGGGGGTGCTGACAACACAGTGAACAGTAACAGGGATGATAGAGTATATGGGCTCCAGTGTGTGGGGCAGGGAGGCTATGGCAGGGTGCCATTTGGGAAGTGAGTATACAGATGAATAAGACTGTGTGGGATGTTCT
>NW_008420726.1:0-305 GCF_000622305.1 Nannospalax galili | reverse complement strand
ATTGCTCCAATGTGCCATCACAATATTACATCATGACTTCTCAATGTTCCACTGTGATATAACAATGCTCCAATCTTACATCACAATGCTCTAATACCAACAGTATCGACACATGTGCCATTATTGTGCTCCAATGTGCCACGACAATGTTACAATATGACTTCACAGTGTTCTATTGGGACATCGCAGTGATCCAATGTGACAACACAATTCTCCAATGAGATATCACAGTGCTCCAGTTTGCCATCACAACGTTACAATATGACTTCACAATATTCCATTCTGACGTCACAATGCTCCATTGT
>NW_008420725.1:0-305 GCF_000622305.1 Nannospalax galili | reverse complement strand
ACAAGCCTATTCTTAACCAAATAGGACAAAAATACTCATGTCAACTACAATTCACGATTCTGCAACTGGTCACATGGCCTAAGTTGGTATTTGTAACTCCCTCTACGACCCATTCTGTATTTCCTCGACCATCAGCAAGCACCTCTGTAGGTCTTGGCTCTTTCCCTGGAAGAGTGACCCATACTTTCATCCCTGAATGGTCTGGGCCATTTCTTGTCCTGTCTGTATTGGTTGTTGCAGTTTCCCATAAGTCGACCCTAAGGAATCTCCTGCTTTCCAGATATAATCTTCATTACCTCCATTGT
>NW_008420724.1:0-305 GCF_000622305.1 Nannospalax galili | reverse complement strand
CTTTTGACTTGCTGCTTATTCTTAGTGCTGGAGAGTGATTAGAAGCACAGAGCTCAATGTGGTCCTCATTCCTACAAAGAGGAAACTGAGGCCCAAAGAAGCCTAGCTGTTCAGCCAGGATCAAAGAACTAGTGTTTTACAAAACCAGAACCAAAGCCTAAGTTTCTGGATCCTAGAATCTAAAATTACAAATCTCATGAAATGTGTTTTCTGCCTCATTGTTGAAACCTTTTCCACCCTGACTGAAAGGCCTGCTGTTATGATCCATGTGCCTGCGAGAGAAGTGCTCCTACTGTGTCTTTCCT
>NW_008420723.1:0-305 GCF_000622305.1 Nannospalax galili | reverse complement strand
AGACCAACTCAGTTCCTTCTCTGGTCCCCAGGAGCACTCTGGGCCTGGCCTGCCCTCACCTCTCTCTATATCCCTGGGCCTGCACTACCCACCAGCCTCTTCCCTGGATGTAGGGGCTGACCTTTCAACTTACTGATCCTTTGCATCCAGACTAACCCAGCTCTTCAGTGCAGTCCCCAGGAGGCCTTGGTGCCTCTTCCCACCCTATCTGCCTTTGCATCTCTCGGTGGCAGGGCCACCAGCTGCCCTAGACTAGCATCTTTCCTGAGCCAGGCTCCCAGGCCAGTCCAACTCCCAAATTCCTG
>NW_008420722.1:0-305 GCF_000622305.1 Nannospalax galili | reverse complement strand
CACAATGGAGCATTTTGAAAACACATTGGAGCATTGTGATGGCACATTGGGTCATTGTTATGAGACATTGGAGCATTGTGTTGGCACCTAAGCACTGGGAGGTCACTTTTGAGCATTGTGTTGACATATTGGAGAATTGTGATTTCACACTGGAGCACACCCTTAACAGTTTGGAGCATTGTGATGTCACATTGGACCATGGTGATGACACATTGGTGAATTGTTATGACACACTGACCACTGTGGTGACATAAGAAACATTGTAATAGCACATTGGAGCACTGTGATGACACAATGGGGCATTG
>NW_008420721.1:0-304 GCF_000622305.1 Nannospalax galili | reverse complement strand
CTTGTGTAGTATTTTTTTATAAGGACTTTTCATAGGAGAGGACCTATCAGGTTGTATAATATATGCACAGGTCCATCACAACATATAGTGTACATGTGTTTTTCATAAGGATCTCACTTCTCCAACTCATCCTCTCTTGTCCTCTGCAGGCATTGCATGACATGGACACACATACCTACATGCAAGCATAGCACTCATACACATAAAAATAAAAATAATGATTAAAATATTTTTTAAAAATGTTGTTTGTGCCAATTTTTTTTTTTGGTCTTTTTGAGACAGGGTCTCCCTGTAGCCCCAGTTG
>NW_008420720.1:0-305 GCF_000622305.1 Nannospalax galili | reverse complement strand
ATGTGGGGGTCAGTTTTCTCATTCCATCATGTGGGTCCCAGGAATTGACCTCAGGTCGTCTGGCTTGGCAGCAAGTACCATGACCCACTGAGCTACGTTGGTGGCCCGAATTAACTTTTTTTTTTTTTAATTTATTGATTCAAGAAGAATGTCATGCAATGTATTTTGATCATATTCAGGCCCCCTCCTGCCTCTTAACCACAACCTTACTGCCTCCTCAGCTTTATGTCTCTATTATTATTTGTCTTTTTTTTAAAAGGTCTGTTGAGTCTGATTTGTGTTTCCCAAGTGCTCTTGAGTATGGG
>NW_008420719.1:0-305 GCF_000622305.1 Nannospalax galili | reverse complement strand
AGAGACTCTGCCACCTCCAGTGCGCCCAGTAAGGGACTTGAATGAAAGCTGACCTTCCAGCACCTTGACTCAGAACAAAGCCCCCCACAGCATGTGATAGTCACATCAAACAGAAAACACCAGGAAGAAGAGAAACTGCAGGCTGTCTGTGACTTACACCCCACAGAGTGGATGACAAGGGACAAGGGACGGAGGAGAGATGGACCAGGGGGAGGTGCCAGACATACGGCTTAACCTTTTGCCTTCAAGTGTGCTAATCTCTTCCGTGGTTCTTACCACTTCCTGGTTATATGTTCCTTTCCTCT
>NW_008420718.1:0-305 GCF_000622305.1 Nannospalax galili | reverse complement strand
GTCTGTGGGAGAAGCCTAAGACAAGATCTTTATCATTTTAGGACAAACTATCCCTTTTAAATGCTTACAGTTTTTAACTATTCATTTTGCTTCTTTATCTTTCTTAAACATTATGCTGATTTCTGTTGTCTGGTTACACTGACACACTTGTACCATGATGTCCAAAATCTATTTGGACACTGAGTATTTTCAAACTTAGGACTGGTTCAGTCTTGGCAGAGGGTTCAGGACAGTTGTAGGCATCCTGCAATTTCCCCATCCGTGTGGCTTACTACAGCATTGTGGCAGGATTGAGTGGACAGAGG
>NW_008420717.1:0-305 GCF_000622305.1 Nannospalax galili | reverse complement strand
GAGCGTCAGCCTTTCAAGTCGCGCCTCCGACAGACCCTGCTGTGGTCTGGCTGTTGGTTGCCGAGCTCCAATGTCCAGCGTTTGGAGGCCGGGACTGGGGATGGGGGTTGTTGTCAGGTGGTAGAGTCAGCCTGGGAACTCCCCCCGGTGAAGCTAGGGCCGGCTGCCGGAGGCCAGGACTAGGGAAATCAAGACATTACCAGGGTGGTGATCAAGTCTGGGTGCGGCCCACACACCCAGGATGTTTAGCTCTTTTCAGGCTGTCTGTCCTTCGGGGTGGGGCCCAGGCGGCCACCGAAGTGACC
>NW_008420716.1:0-305 GCF_000622305.1 Nannospalax galili | reverse complement strand
AGTTCCACAACTGGTCAAATGCAGAGAATAAGTGTCTGTGAGATACCTAGCCCTAAGTGACACCTCTACATCTAAGGCTTAAGGAACATACATAGCAGGAGGCAGAAAGAATATTAACACATCTCTCAACTCTCACCAATGAAGCTTCCTCATGCAACTGATGCTGATTAACCCAGAAAACCACCATTGTCCAAAGCGTAGAGAATAAGAGACTTCAGGGTGTGTGTCCCTGGGTAGGACACCTATATCAAATCTCTGCCACTCAGGGCTCAGGGACCATTGGAGAAGAGGGGGCAGAAAGAATG
>NW_008420715.1:0-305 GCF_000622305.1 Nannospalax galili | reverse complement strand
TAAATCAAGAAAAGGAAAACAACAACCCTGTAGAACAACTACAGTTCTTTAGTTTTATGTATTTTATATATCTGGAATAATTTTTTTGAAGTGTCATAATTTTACTACAATTAAAAGAAAGTGTGTGTTATAATTCATAAAATAAACTTCAAAATTAGCAACATGGATAATCTCTATCATCAAAGTCTTCCAAAGCAGTTTTCTTCCATTTTGGGAAAAGTAAAAAGATGTTAATTTGACACCAAGACATTATAAGAAATAAGAGAGATCTCCTGTCCTTGGGCCTCTCTTAGGGTAAGTCTATC
>NW_008420714.1:0-305 GCF_000622305.1 Nannospalax galili | reverse complement strand
AGAGTCTGTGGGAAGGAGAACTTTTATTTGGAGCCAAGTATGTCTTAAGGCACTCCCACCCACAGGTCCAGCATCTTCGAGATGAGCAGGCACCACTGAGTAGGCTGCTGGTTTAATTGAGGGTGACAGCCTCACTCTTCGGAGAGGCAGATGCTCAGAACCCAGAGCTTTTAGGCCATGCCTTCATGTGGCTCCATGACCTGGGGTCCCAGTTCTGTGTATGTAGTATCCAGCATATCCTCGGCCTGCTGATCCAGGGCCTGGACCCAAAGCTAGACTGCTTGGATTCTGCTGCTCAGTCTGCC
>NW_008420713.1:0-305 GCF_000622305.1 Nannospalax galili | reverse complement strand
GGCAGTTGATGTCAAAGGGGACCAACATCAAAATTCCCAAATCAGCTCAATCTGAGCAAGAAATTACATATTTCAGAAGGATTTCTGTCCTAAAGATTAAAAACAATGGTCTTTTTAGAAAAAAAAATCTTAATATTTAGAATAAACTGTCAGGATATTAGACACCTTTGCTATTTCAGTAGTTCATTCTCCAGGCAAGAAAAAGCTTAAGGCTATTACATTTGAAAATTATTGTCACAGGGTGCTATGCAACAAAATAATAGCACCCAAAAATATTTATAACGAACTGTTTTCTTGAGCAACAA
>NW_008420712.1:0-304 GCF_000622305.1 Nannospalax galili | reverse complement strand
CAGCTGGGGCTACAGGGAGACCCTGTCTCAAAAAGACCAAAAAAGAGAAAGAAGTAGATTCTAGGGGACTGGAGAGATGGCTCCATGGTTTAAGAGCACTTTCTGCTTTTGCAGAGAACCTGAGTTCAATTTCAGGACATGGCACCTAAGAACCAACACCCTGTTCTGGCCTCATGGCCATTGCATGCATGTGGTGTACATGCATGCATTCAGGCAAAACACTCATACATATAAAAATAATAAGTACATTTATTTTTGTTTTGTTTTTTTGAGACAGGGTCTCCCTATAGCCCCAGCTGGCCTG
>NW_008420711.1:0-305 GCF_000622305.1 Nannospalax galili | reverse complement strand
CAATAAATAAATAAATAAATAAATAAATAAATAAATAAATAAATATTAAAACAAATAATCTGACCTTTTTTATTGATTTATCTTATTTGATGTGTATGAATGTATTGCCTGCATGCATGAAAGTGCACCCATGTGGTGCAATGCCTACAGGGGACAGAAGAAGAAGGAGGGCTTCAGATCCCCCAGAACTGAAGTTATGGACAGTTGTTAGCTACCATGTGAGTGCTGGGAGTCAAACCCAGACCTTCTGCAAGAACAGCCAGTACTCTTAACCGCTGAGCCATCTCTCCAAGCCCCAGAATCTG
>NW_008420710.1:0-305 GCF_000622305.1 Nannospalax galili | reverse complement strand
CCAGCCGGTGTGGGTGGTGGAGACGCTGTGCGAGCTCAAGATGAAGCTGAAGAGGCAGCGCGTCTTCACAGTGCTCCCCGAGCACCACGACGTCTTCACCAGGCTGCTGGGTAGGAGGCACCTGCTCAGGACTCTCCTGTCCAATTCCTCAGGAAAAGGGAGAACTTTCAGTCAGTCCACTCGTCCTTGGAAAAGTTGCCCTGGTAACCCTGAGTGCTCAGGACTGGGGGAAACATAGGTGACGTGCCTTAGGCTAGACTTGACTAAGGTCTGCATGGGGATAAGAAAACTGGGTGTCCACCATC
>NW_008420709.1:0-305 GCF_000622305.1 Nannospalax galili | reverse complement strand
AGGTAATGGATGTGATAATTCGATGGTGATAGTCATTTAATACCATGTGCATACAGCATTATCAAGTTGTACACCTCTAATATACACAATTTTGACATGTCAGCCATGCCTCAAAAAAGCCTGACTAAAGCAAAGCAAGACACTCCTCTACCTCTGTACCCAGAAGGCCTCTGCCTCACTTCCAGCCTCCCATGTTTGTGCAGCTGCCCGGAGCTAGTCCCCATCTCAATCTCTAGCCTGGGGTTCACAGACTGTAGATTTTAGCCTTCTGTTCTCTGCAACTGGGAAATAGATGAGACCAGTTC
>NW_008420708.1:0-305 GCF_000622305.1 Nannospalax galili | reverse complement strand
TGCTTATTCCTTGCCTTTAGGCTTGTGATTGGGGTGGGGTTGTACCTTAGAATTCCAGACCTGGCTGGAAGGTCCTTTGGGGATTGGGCCCAGGGTGACGGGGTTAGAGTTGGGGAGCAGCAAGGGCTTAGCTCCTGGGGACACTTCTAGTAGGGAGTCTTTGAGAAGGACCCGAGTGAGAGAAAAGGAAGTGGTACAGTCAGCCTGCAGTGTCAGGTGGCTGAGGAGTCCTGGAGACTTACCTGTTCGGATCTTACCTGGAAAATGGGTACAATAATATTTCTTCGACTTCATGGTTGTAACAA
>NW_008420707.1:0-305 GCF_000622305.1 Nannospalax galili | reverse complement strand
TTGGAGCACCGTGATGTCACATAGGAACATTGTGATTTCAAAATGGAACACGTTGAAGTCATATTTGAATACTGTGATGGCATGTTGGAGCATTATGATGTCACAATGGAGCCTTGTGATGTCACTTTGGATCATGTGATGTTACAATGGACCATCGTGAAGCCATGTTTAGGCATTGTGTTGGCACATTGGAGAAATGTAATGGCACATGGGGCGATAGTGTTGGTGCACTGGAGCACTGTGATATCTTTTTCGAGCATTGGGGTGTCACAATGGAACATTGTGATGTCATACTGTAACATTGT
>NW_008420706.1:0-305 GCF_000622305.1 Nannospalax galili | reverse complement strand
CACCGATAGTCGGTCCCTGATAAATTGTAGCAGTCTGTTGAGTATGCATGGTCCGAAGGTTAAAAGAAGGAGAAGAATGACTAGGGGGCCTATTAGGGTGGACACTAGAGTAGTTAACTAGGGGATTTTATTAAACCATCTTTTAAACCATCTCTGCTTGGATTTACATTCTCTTTGTCTTTTATCTAATCTCTGGCAGAGTTTAGTCATGGAATCTCTAACAACCCCCCAGCTGTCAGCATAGAAACAACACTCTTTACCCAGAGCTGCACAGAGTCCTCCCTCCTTGAGGAAAAGCAGATCCA
>NW_008420705.1:0-305 GCF_000622305.1 Nannospalax galili | reverse complement strand
CTCTCGGGCCCCTTAACAGGGAAGGAGTGAATCCCCATGGTTTGATACCCAAAGCCATTTGGCAGATGGACGTGACTCACTAAACCCCTTTTGGGAAATTGAGATTCGTTCATGTTATAGTTGACACATACTCCTCCTTTATGCTTTAGTTCTCTCAGGGGAAAATACTATACATGCCATTAAAGCTATAAAGTCGGCCATGTTAATCATGGGTGTACCCTGAGCACTTAAGACTGATAATGGGTCCGCTTATCCCTCTCAAGAATTCAATAAATTTGTTTCCTCCTGGGAAATCAAACATACCT
>NW_008420704.1:0-305 GCF_000622305.1 Nannospalax galili | reverse complement strand
AACATGGCACATGCATACTTGCATGTTTGAATGCACTTACTCTCATGAATGTAAGCAAAGACACAAAATTTATACATACATGCACATACACACACACACACACACCACATGTGTGGTGTGTGTGAATGTGTATATATATAATAAACATCAAAACATCTTCATTTAGAATTCATGGATCCTTTTGGGAGTCTACAGCCTAGTTTCAAATAGGTAAGCCTCACTCCCTATCACCATTCCAAAATTGCATGTGTATCCCTTATAAAGTTTTCCTTTCTGGTGTTGTTAAAAATTTTAACTTTCAGCAG
>NW_008420703.1:0-305 GCF_000622305.1 Nannospalax galili | reverse complement strand
TAGGCTCTGGGGTATGGGGGCATGGTGAAAGTTTGGAACAACTGCTCAGGCCCTTGGGACGCCTTGCCTGTCATATTCTAGGAGCTGTTCAAAGGCAGATGTTTTATCTGAGTGCTCAATGTCTGTTGACACTTTACATGTCCAAGCCAGGTGCTGAAGTCTGGGAGAAGTTTGTTCCAAATTCTTAGGGTTTGAGGATTCCTTATCTCTCTGCATGAGGAGCTAGGGGGAACACTGAATTGTGGGCCAAGTGTTCAGGGTCTGTGGACCCCATACCCTTCTGACCAGCAGCTAAGGGATGGGGG
>NW_008420702.1:0-304 GCF_000622305.1 Nannospalax galili | reverse complement strand
GTCAGCGGGGGAAGGTGATAGCACCCTCTGCATGTCAGAGCGGGTACGTGACACCACCATCTGCATGTGTGAGGGGGCAGGAGACACGACCATCTCCACGTCATTGGTGACAGGTGACACGACCATCTTTACAACAGAGGGGGAAGGTGACACGACTATCTGCACATCAGAGGGGACTGGGGACATGACCATCTGCACGTCAGAGGGGACAGGTGACACGACCTTGAGCACGTCAAAGGGGGCAGGTGACACGATCCTGTGCACGTGAGAGGGGGCAGGTGACACGACCATGTGCACGTCAGAG
>NW_008420701.1:0-305 GCF_000622305.1 Nannospalax galili | reverse complement strand
ATATATTTGGGATATACATGCTATGAAGTTTACATATACGTATTAGATATAGCTTTATGATTTTAAAATAAAAAACATTTTTAAATAAAAATTAAGAATAATTATAAAGCTGAGAGCACTACCAGTAGTAACGGGGTGAAGGCCAAAGAATCCAGACCTCAGCCAGGAGTGGTGGCACACGCCTTTAGTCCCAGCACTCAGGAGGCAGAGAGGCAGGTGGATCTCTGTGTAGACCAGCTTGGTCTATGTAGTGAGTTCCGAGACAGCTGGAGACACCTTATCTCAAAAAGACCAAAAAAAAAAAA
>NW_008420700.1:0-305 GCF_000622305.1 Nannospalax galili | reverse complement strand
ACAATGAGCCAATGTGACATCACAATTATCCAAGCTGCTAAAGGTATGTGCCAGTGTCACACAACAATTGTCCATGTGTCATCACAATGTTCCAAAGTGACATCACAGGGCTCAGGTGCCATCACAATGCTCCAATATATCATAAAAATATTAAATATACAATCACAGTGTCCTAATGTGTGATCGCAATGCTCCAATATGTCATCACAGTGCTCTTATGTGAAATCAGAATGCTCAGTAGGACATTACAATGGTCCAGTCTGCCATAACAATGCTCAATGTCCCATCACAATTATCAAGGTGCT
>NW_008420699.1:0-305 GCF_000622305.1 Nannospalax galili | reverse complement strand
TGTTTCACTTCCTTCTTCATTTTAGCCTGAGCATTCTTCAATATTTCTAACTCTTAGTTCACTCAGAAGTTTGTCACTATCTTCTTTCAGATCTTTGATTTCTTTCTTTGTGTGTTCTTTAAATTCACTGGATTCTTTTGAAAAATTTTTTTAATTTATTATTTTTATTTTATGTGTATGAATGTATTGCCTACACGTAGGTAAGTGCACCCATGTTGTGCAATGCCCGCGGAGGACAGAAGAGGGTGTCAGATCTCTGGAACTGGAGTTATGGACAGTTTTTAGCTGCCATGTGGGTGCTGGGA
>NW_008420698.1:0-305 GCF_000622305.1 Nannospalax galili | reverse complement strand
CTCTCGGTTCTCAGATCCATGAGTAACTCTTCACTGTATCCAGTGTAGATAATGATATCTAGGAGAAGGGTCTGTAAAAGAGAGAATATTGGAGAAGCGATGGGATGGAAGAGCTGTGAGTAGAATGGGTCCTTGAACTTAGAGAAGCAGAGTATCTGGCTCTGCTCTGGGACATCTTAGCAACCTTGGGTCTTCCCATTTCTAGCACTGTGTTTGTTTAGTGCATCTCATATGAAATGAGAAGCCCAGAGTCCCTTCCCAGGTGTTTCTAGTCACTTCTGTCTCCTAAAGATGCAGCTATCACT
>NW_008420697.1:0-305 GCF_000622305.1 Nannospalax galili | reverse complement strand
ACTTTAGTCATCCCCAAATCCAGGAGGCCATGTGTAATTGGGGCCAAATTATATAAAATTGGCTGGGAGAAGTGGCTGGATTCTGTGATGAGGGTCCAATGACCCTGCTTGCCCCTACTTCAGTGAAGGAGCACAACCATCAACAAGCCCAATTGTGACCACATTTAGCAAGCAGGTACAGCTGAAGTTGTGATGATAGCAATTATTTCATTCAGAAGAGACTGCTGTACAGCATCATCTTATTAAAAAAAACACGGAATTTAAAAGGATTTGGTGCTAAGATCTACAAATGAGGGAGAACATAT
>NW_008420696.1:0-305 GCF_000622305.1 Nannospalax galili | reverse complement strand
CCCCGGGGCCGGGACCCGCCCTGGCCATCGCTGGCCGCAGAATGCGATGCGCCCCATCTCCCGGAACCGACTGAACTACGGGCGCGTGCGGAGATGCCCGGCGCAGAAAGGCGAGGCCACGGCCCCACCGCTGCCCAGAACTCAGGATCCCGCCCCGGCGCGGAATGACCCGCCCGATGGGCGGGGGGGTGGGTGTAGTCGTGCTTCAGACCCCGTGCACCCCGGCAGCTGGTGGGGAGCCTGGGACACTCTGGCGGCCAATCCAGCCCGTTCACTGCCCACCTCGGAGTCGGCCCCGCAGCTCC
>NW_008420695.1:0-305 GCF_000622305.1 Nannospalax galili | reverse complement strand
GAAGGGAAGGGTCAGCGGATGGAAATTACTAAGAGAAAGTATCAAGGGTAAAGGGAATTCTGACTAAACCAAGCTAATGAGCAATAATCTGCTAAAGATTGGCCAAGGTGACCAGTCATTCACCTGGAAATGATGGAGGATGTGGGTTCGTTCAGATATAAATGAGGTCAGCAAAGCAGAGTAAGGAATTCTAGCTAAGCTGACCTAACAAGGTTCTTCATAAAACTGAGCAATACAGAGTGAACACAAATCTCCGTAGTCAGATCAAGTGAGGAAGAGAGTTCAGAGGCATCTCAGGAGAGTTT
>NW_008420694.1:0-304 GCF_000622305.1 Nannospalax galili | reverse complement strand
GGTCGTGTCACCTGCCCACTCTGAGAAGCAGATGTTTATGCCACCTGACCCCTCTGCCGTAAAGATGGTCATGTCACCTGCCACCTCTGACTTGCACATGGTCGTGTTACCTGCCATCATTGACGTGCACATGGTCTTGTCACCCACCCTCTTCGTCGAGCACATAGTCGTGTCATCTGCCCTCTTTCACGTGCACATAGTTGTGTTAAATGCCCTCTCTGCCATAAAGATATTCGTGTCACCTGCTCCCCTAACATGCAGATGGTCATGTCACCTGCCCCCTCTGATGTGGACATGGTCGTGA
>NW_008420693.1:0-305 GCF_000622305.1 Nannospalax galili | reverse complement strand
TACAAGGTTTGAGTCCTGTGTTGGATCTAGAAGTGTACATACCAAGATGTGAATACTGAGCCTTGTTTTAAGAAACTCTTATTTTGTCAAGGAGGTACTTATATGCATATATAAGTGTGATAGTCTCAAACAGAAAAATAGCATAGAATTCAAGTGACACCTGCTCCTGTGTAATCATGCACATGATGAGGAAACCCAGAGGGATGAGATTATTCTGAGTTCATAAGGATCACCTGGAGGAAATGGCACAGATCATAGTTCCTGAGGGGAGTATCAGAGCAGTGCTTTTTAGACACCTGGGCTAG
>NW_008420692.1:0-305 GCF_000622305.1 Nannospalax galili | reverse complement strand
TTCTTCCCCACACATTGCCACACACCCCCCATCAAAACCTGTTGTGTCAATGGCCACACCCAGTTCAAATGGTTGAGGCTAGTTGATGATCCTAAGCAGCTCTGCTTGGTCAACAGCCTGCTGGGCAGTTACAAATGCTGGCCTGGTTGCCTCAGTTCAATTCTACATTCTTCTTTTTCCACACAAGGGATATAATATCTAGGTCAGGTGGGGATGAATACCCTTCAGTACCCCAACAGCCCCACAAAGGCTTATGTGCTAGATAGCTTTAGTGTCAACTTGACACACCTAGGTTGAGGGAGCCT
>NW_008420691.1:0-305 GCF_000622305.1 Nannospalax galili | reverse complement strand
CTACACTCTTCCTTTGAGGAATATAGAAAAAAGTATTATAAGAGAAATTTGGATTAATAAGCATGCAAAGAATTTGTACAGCTTTTGCTTGTCATCTGCAGTGTTTGAAAACAATGATTTTGCAGAAACACGGACAAGGTCATCTGCATCAAGTGTCTCTTTTACAGAACTTCCTTCCAGACTTAAATTGCAGTCTTGCTGTGAAGTTCATAACTTTTAAGATTTCTTTTTTCTTATTTCTTTTTCATCTCTGTCAGTAACTGAAATTTTCTTTCTTTGCACTGGGGTGGGGGGAGAAAAAAAGA
>NW_008420690.1:0-305 GCF_000622305.1 Nannospalax galili | reverse complement strand
GCCCCTATGGAGGCATTTGGAGCTCTGTAGGGCAGTCTTTGTCCCATATAATGGGAGTATTTCCATCCTTTAACTGGTGGGAACAGGAATGCCAGTGTCCTGCAGGGTATGTGACCATCCTACACAACGAAGGGTTATTTCTAGACCCACATAGCTTCCCACTAGATAATATCAAATGCAGGTACAAATAAGCAGCTCCTTAATGCATAAGAGTGTTGTGAGTTTTTATAAACCATAATGTTTAGAAAGCAGTCACTCAGGAAGCTGGGGAGATAGCTCCATGTATGAAGTGCTTGCCATACAAG
>NW_008420689.1:0-305 GCF_000622305.1 Nannospalax galili | reverse complement strand
ATTAACAACAAAGGAAGCTGGTAGACCAGAACACCAATATTATAAAGGCAGAATAACATGGAAAGGCATTGTGTGAACCAGTAAGCCCAATGTTAGGTCTATCTATCTAAGGCTGATGAGACTACAGCTGTGTCTGCACTTGCTTTTAAATGTATTTTCTAAGTTTTCTACCCTGAATAAATATTTATATAATCAGAAAAAATATTTTAAGATACCATTTTAAAGAGGTGTTTAAAATGGATCGAATTCACATTTATGGACAACGAATTCTGCTGCAGCATCTGATAAATGATGTGAGGCCACTC
>NW_008420688.1:0-305 GCF_000622305.1 Nannospalax galili | reverse complement strand
TATGAAATAGCATTTTGTTTTGTTTTGGAGACAGGGTTGCATATACCCTAGACAGAATGATTTCTGATCCTCCCACTTTCATTTCCCCAGTGCTGGGATCACAGATATGCTCCACTAGTCCTCAGTGCAGTAAAATAGTGTTCTCATTGATCCCCCTCTATTGGAGAACCTATGGATAGACAGTTTTGTTTCCCAATTAGTGGTAAGTTTGAGGATGTTTATTATTTATTTATTTTAATGTGTATGAGTGTTTACCTGCATCTATGTATGTCCACCACATGTGTGCCTAGTACTCATGGAGGCCA
>NW_008420687.1:0-305 GCF_000622305.1 Nannospalax galili | reverse complement strand
TCTGAAAGAGCAGCCAAGGTTCTTAACCACTGAGCCATCTCTCCAGCCGTAGCCCCTTGGAAAATTTCAATGTATGATACATTAGCTACAGTCACCATGCTGCTCTCTAGATCTCAGACTTGTATACTTCCTGTCTAGTAGAACCTCTCCCATTGACCAACATCTCCCTAGTCTCTATCGTAGCTGTGAGTAAACACATTTTACCACTTGCTTGTCTGAATTCAGTTATTTCAGGTTCTACACGTAAACAGGATCCTGTGCTGTTTGTCCTTCTGTTCCTGGCTTATTTCATTTAGCATAGTCAT
>NW_008420686.1:0-305 GCF_000622305.1 Nannospalax galili | reverse complement strand
GCCCTCCTAAAAGGCAGGTGTGGTGACTACACCTGTAACCTCAGTGCTGGGGGTGGACACAGCAAGGTCCTGGGGGCTGTCCAGCTGGCCTTGGCTGAAGCAGCGGCAGGCTTCGGGTTCAGTGAGGGACCCCGATTCAAAAACTGAGGTGCTGAGTGAGAGAGGACGACAGCGAAGACCAACCTCTGGTCTTCACATGCACAACACAAGCAAGACCACTCACTCATGTGTATGCCACACAGATGAAAGGAAGGAAGGATGAGGGGAGGGAGGGACGGATAAGGGGAGGGAGAGGGGGAGGGAGG
>NW_008420685.1:0-304 GCF_000622305.1 Nannospalax galili | reverse complement strand
TAGATGTCACCAAGGGAGTATCCTGACAGCAGCACAGGGAGCTGTAATGGTCTCCTTATCGAACGTGCACACCACACTGGGATTCTGGATCAAAGAATGAGTAGACACACAGGACAACCACAGCGGTGCGGAGGAAGGTCTGCTGGAAGACAGGTGCCGGAGCATGTCAAGCATCCAGAGTGGACCTCACAGAGGACACGCGGTCCTTTCTAGGTGAAGTGTGAAGTCACTGATGAGCTCTATGGAGAAATCAGCTGCTTTTATGTTTTATTGTATTCTCTCTCTCTCTCTCTCTCTCTCTCTC
>NW_008420684.1:0-305 GCF_000622305.1 Nannospalax galili | reverse complement strand
TACTCCTAAAAAAGTATTAACAAGTACAAACAACTGGATTGCTATGATTATGATGCTGTTAAAAATGATAAAATAAAACAAACACTCTAAAAAGTCATATGATAAACTGATATTTCTGACACCTTTAAAGGTAGGTTAACTCCATTTCCTCTTGTTAGAAAAAAAACAAAGATTTGGTTTGATTCTTTATCAAAATTAGACAAAAATTTCTGACTCCAAAGCAGTAGTATTGACCAAGTGCTAAAGGCAAAACCTTATTTGAAGTGCAGGCAAGACAGTAGGACTTTTAGAACAAGCTGAATTCA
>NW_008420683.1:0-305 GCF_000622305.1 Nannospalax galili | reverse complement strand
ACAAGACAGAAATGGAATGATTTTAAACAAATGCAGAAGAAAGGGCAATTTGAGGGCAGAAAGAGAGCTAGAAAAATATACAGGATTAGGGCAGTATGAGAGGCTGATACAAGCGAATCATGAGGATATATCTGTGACATGCCAAAGTGAAACCTATTACATTCCATGCTAAGAAACAAGTGTAAAATATAAACATTACAGTGAATCGGGCATGGTGCCAACTTCAATCTCAGCATTTGGGTGGCAGAGACAGGTGGCTATCTCTGAGGTCAAGGCCAGAATACTGCACATAACATAGCAAGTTC
>NW_008420682.1:0-305 GCF_000622305.1 Nannospalax galili | reverse complement strand
GGGCTCAGCCGGCGCGGGGGCTCCAGGGGGCTTCGTCCCGCAGCGGCTCCGGGCTGGGCCCAGGCCTCGGCCTCGTCCTCTGAGAAGCTGAAGTGTAGCCCCGCAGCGGCAGCCGCAGCCCGAGCGGAGCGCAGACTCCGCCCCCGCGACGCCCCGCCTCCGCTCCGGCCGGCCTCGCTCAGCCTCTGCTCCCTGCCCCGCCCTTCCCGCCGTTCACTGGCCCCTTAAAGGCTCAAGGCCACTTCACACCTCCCCGGCCCCTTTTACCGGGCCTTTAAGCCTTACGTCACTCTGGGGAGAGTAGC
>NW_008420681.1:0-305 GCF_000622305.1 Nannospalax galili | reverse complement strand
AATGGCTTTGCCCATCTGTCCCTGAATAAACTTTTATAAACAAAACAAAGCCAAAAAAAAAAGAGAATAGTAAGACCTATAATTTCATGTTTAAATTAAAAAAAAGAACACTTTTTAAAAAGTACATGCAGAAGGTAGTCAATGTGGAGAAATCATCATCCCAAAATGACATCTAATATGAATACAAAATTCTTTCTGTGGCCAAATGTGGTTATGTACCCATTTAATCTTAGCCCTTGGGAGGCAGAGGCAGACACACCTTTGTGACTTCAAGCCAGCCTGGTTTAAATAGGAAGTTCCAGGAC
>NW_008420680.1:0-304 GCF_000622305.1 Nannospalax galili | reverse complement strand
AAATATCACATCACAATGCTCCAATGTTCCAAAACTATGGCTTCATGTGCCGTTATATTGCTCCCATGTGCCATCACAATGATACAATATTACTTCACAATGTTCCATTGTGCATCACCATGCATCATTTTCTCATTACAATGATCCACTCTGTCCTCACCATGCTCAATGTGCAAACACATGCTCAATGTCCCCTCCCAATTCCCCAATGTGGCATCACAATGCTCCAGGGAGTCATCACAATGCTCCAATGTGTCACAACAATGCTAAATGTGACATAACAGTGCTAAATGTCCCCTCACAA
>NW_008420679.1:0-304 GCF_000622305.1 Nannospalax galili | reverse complement strand
TTATAGAACAGGCTGAGGAAAGTGACCCCCACACAGTACAGCTAGATCAGTGCTAGTTACACATGAGAATTCACTGGTAATACTGAGAACAGAAGTTTTGTAGACAAAATGCAGACAAAAATATATTGTTTATTAGGTCAAGGAATTTTCAATTCAATTATCCATTATCAAACATCACACAATATTTCACAGAATTTCAGGACCACAGGATAGTTTGACAATTTGTGAAAATCTTATAGGCCTGAGAATTTATAAAATATATCAGGATATGTTTTTTCTAATTTGCCCACACTTTGCATAAATA
>NW_008420678.1:0-305 GCF_000622305.1 Nannospalax galili | reverse complement strand
GATTTCTGAAGAAATTAACTTTATACAGTCAGTGGGCTATGTTTAATGTGCTATTTTGACAGTGGTTCAAAGGGGAATTGTTGAAATAAAAAATCTAAAAGACAGGTATAGTATTAAACAAATCAATGTCAGTATGCCAACAAGGGAGCAGGCATAGAAGAAATGCAATTTCTTAGAATTTGTAGAAAAGCTTTATAGTGGCAATCAATTTAAAAACAAAACTTAACCTGTTGGAAGAACTTGATATTTCACACAGTTGTTATGGAAGCAAAGAAATTTTTTTGAATTCATTTAAAAAGGAAAAA
>NW_008420677.1:0-305 GCF_000622305.1 Nannospalax galili | reverse complement strand
ATAGTACCTCCCCTGGCTCCGCCCTCCTTCCGTTCGGCCTTCTTTGCCATTGGCTGTCGCAGCGGTATATAGTACGTCATTTCCGGCCGCCGGTCCTTTGCGCGCTGCTCAGGGAGGGGTCCATACGGCTTTGTTCTTGGTGAGTGTCCCATGGGGTCCACAGCCCTTCCCGACAGCGCGGGATTGCGCTTCCCGGCCCCAGGGCGGACACGGTGTGCCCGGGGCCGGTTTGCTCCGCGCTCGGCGCCGTTTCCCTGCCGGGGGCACCACGTGGTGGCTCCGGGCCCCAGGCTCCCTGAGGGCCC
>NW_008420676.1:0-305 GCF_000622305.1 Nannospalax galili | reverse complement strand
GCTATTCCAGAACTATGAAACACACACAGTTAATGCCAGGTGCATGTCCAGCTCTGTCACGTGCCCAGGGCTTTCCCTTCATCCATCTTTGTAATTCAGCTGCCTTAATTTCTCTTAATATTTTTCTGATATCACGTTTCCCTCACTATTTCCTCTTTTTTTTCAGCCTATGGAGGTTTTAAAAAGTAAATAAAGGAACAAGCTAATGTCTAAACTCATGTGACCTCTTACATGGACTTCTCTCTCTCTGTTAAACACTCATTTGTCGGTACCCCAGAGGAGGCTATGCATTCGTATATGGTCTT
>NW_008420675.1:0-305 GCF_000622305.1 Nannospalax galili | reverse complement strand
AAAAAATAAATAAGTAAATAAATACAATGCCACGCTGAAGCAGTTCTAGAGCTGAGTTTTCTTTGGTTGTTGATGATCTTTGATGCAAGAATTTCAGTAAGTTGATGAAGCGCCAAGCTTGTTGGCCGTGGCCTGGGGAGTGCCTGGGTAGGGTGCAGAGGAGACAAACAAGAAAGCAGACATAGGGACACAGAGCCACAGGTTGGCAAAATCAAGAGGAGGGTTTGTTATTTTCTTACTTCTACAGAATAAATAAGACTTAAACATGTTTGTAAGCTGCCAGGAAGTGGTCAGTGGAGAGGAGA
>NW_008420674.1:0-305 GCF_000622305.1 Nannospalax galili | reverse complement strand
CAGCTTCTCCCATGGAGGGCATCTTTGAAGAGTGTCCACAGCACTTAGGAGCCTCGCTTTGAGAAGGAAGAGAGATAGAGTGGTGGAAAGGACTTCCCCGTGGTGCTGGAACATCTGGCTAAACTCTTCTTACTGTGCTTATGATTGCCTGTGACCGTCAGTGTGCCACCTCATTTTCTCATCTTAATTTTCTTAGTTGGAAAAA
The DNA here is from genome assembly GCF_000622305.1 of Nannospalax galili. Classification (NCBI taxonomy): domain Eukaryota; kingdom Metazoa; phylum Chordata; class Mammalia; order Rodentia; family Spalacidae; genus Nannospalax; species Nannospalax galili. Next base: position 100 of record NW_008420674.1, on the reverse strand, counting down.
TGAAGGTGACTTGTAAACAAGTATTATTTATTCAAATGTAATACATTTCTTTTTTACCATTGTTGATCTTATTTATTTTAGATTGAATTTTATTAGTTTT
>NW_008420673.1:0-305 GCF_000622305.1 Nannospalax galili | reverse complement strand
TAAGATATATAGCCTAAAAAAACACAAAGTAAGGACCTGTTCTAAAGTAAAGGGAACTAAAAAGATGTGTCACTTCAGTGTGTGATCTTTGAGTTTGGGGTAGAGATGAACAGGTCATCATTGGGACCCTGGTCAGACATGAGAATGAGTACATGTAGGTATTATTGCAAAGCATGATGAGTTTATTGGATGTGATAATAGTGTTGACAAATTCCAGGCTTTGGGAAAATGCAAGCTGAGATACATACAAGTAAAGAGGGAGTTGTGACAGCATTTTACAGAAGGCTTAGCTGCAGCAACAAGTG
>NW_008420672.1:0-305 GCF_000622305.1 Nannospalax galili | reverse complement strand
CTTATCATGCCATCCTCTGAAGGGGTTGCCCAAATTTCCAATAGGGAATAGAGACTCATACCGCTCTGGTTTCTTCCATACTGAACAGGGACGCAGGGTGAGGCAACGGGAGTATCACTTCAGTGGGTCTATTTTTAGGTATATTTTTTCTTAGTTTAGGGACATTTTCTTTTATAATCCTACTGAAGATCTGTTTGATACCACTGGTTTGAGTTTCTTCTCATTCCTGTATGCCTAGAATTCATAGACTTGGTCATTTTATGTTGTCCCACATTTCCTGAGTAGTCCATTAATGCATTTTTTTT
>NW_008420671.1:0-305 GCF_000622305.1 Nannospalax galili | reverse complement strand
GCTATGAGAAGCTATGGGGTCTACCTGCCACATTCTTAACACTAATAGTTGTATATAGTTAGGAAGCTATAAATTAGTGATACGATGTGCTTTGGTAGAAACAAAGCAAGGATGCCTGCCTCTAATTAATACAGAAATGGCATTTTGACTCAGAATACAGAGCCCTTAAAAGACAGCATTGAATTTGGGTATGGTGGCCCAAACCTGTAATTTCAGTGCTCAAGAGACTGATGCACATTATTTGCTGTCCATTCTAAGCCACCCTGGACTACAAAGCGAAATTCTGTTTCCCTAAAACAAAAGAA
>NW_008420670.1:0-304 GCF_000622305.1 Nannospalax galili | reverse complement strand
TTTTTTCCTTTTACTTGTATTTATCTTTTTATTAATGAGCTATATCATTTCTTCATATATTCAGGGTACCCATCCCTTATACCTAATTTGCAAATACTTGAGTGGATTTTGTTGTTTTTGTATTTTCTTTGTATAATGTACAGGACAAACATTTTAAAATATTTTTATTATTTTAATTTATTTTATTTTTATGTGCATGACTGTTATGCCTGCGTGCATGTAAGTGCACCCATGTCATGTAGTGCCCTTGGAAGACAGAAGAGGGCATCAGGTCCCCTGGAACTGGAGTTACGGACAGTTGTTA
>NW_008420669.1:0-304 GCF_000622305.1 Nannospalax galili | reverse complement strand
CTCACAGAGATCTACCTGTCTCTGCCTCCCAAGTGCTGGGATTAAAGGTGTATGCCACCATGCCCAGCTGCATAATTTATTTTTATCAGTAGAAATCAGCATGAAAATTACCTTTTCAATCAGTACAACATGTGTTTTGATGGATAATTTCAAGGAATCTGAAACCTGGTCCCCAGTAAAGACAGTGTTAAGGTCAAAGTAGAGATTCACAGGGGACCTGGAAGACAGATAAAATCTAGCATGATGCAAGGTACAAAATGGCTTAGGTTATCAGGACAGAGCAGAAGTTCTGAGTAAAGGGCAG
>NW_008420668.1:0-304 GCF_000622305.1 Nannospalax galili | reverse complement strand
TATGAGTGTATTGCCTGCATGTATGTGAGTGCACCCGTGTCGTGCTATGCCTTGGAGGTCAGAAGAGGGCTTCAGATTCCCTTGGAATTGGAGTTTAGGGATTTTGAAACTGTAGCCAATAGGTGGATACTAGGGGTGGGGCTTAGAGCAAGTAACTGTCAGTGAGGTGACAGTTGGTCTTTGCTGTTCTGGAGTGAGCAGAAGTACCTGCCCTCTTCTCCCATTTTCCAGGACACTCCTGGGCTCTGGGTGGTGAGCCTGTTGCACCCCAATCCTGCGACCCCCAATGACCACCAAGAAGTCC
>NW_008420667.1:0-305 GCF_000622305.1 Nannospalax galili | reverse complement strand
GTGTGTGTGTGTGTGTATTCAACCACCTATTTGATCCATGAACTCTTTCTTCTGGGTATAAGACAAGTTTCCTTCATATCTGAATGTCATCTCTGACTCCCCCCTGTGTCCCAACAACCACATCTCATCAATCAGTCACAAAGTCCTCTTGGGACTCTGCCCCAACTCACCTACTTCCCTCTGTCCTCATTGCTACCCCTGCAGTCCAGGCCACTGCCATTGGCAACTGTACCTGACTACATCAGGTTCTTCCTGCTCTCTTGGATGCCCGTCCTGATCAAGATTCCCTTCAGATGACCCTGCAG
>NW_008420666.1:0-305 GCF_000622305.1 Nannospalax galili | reverse complement strand
TGAGTCATCCACTTTCTGGGCGGGTGTTAAACGAAAATGAAGGCAGCTGTCCCTACACACAGCTGTCACTGCCTGCCCCTCACGTTCCGTTGCCGGTACTTCCAGTCCGGGTAAAATGCGGGCGGCGTGGATTCGCCCAAAGATGACAGGAGGGGGCGGGGCCTGCGGGAGCCTCGCGGGGCGGAGCTGCGGCGGGAGCCGTGTTTGCGCAGCGTTGTGTCCCGGGTGAGGTCTCCAGACTGCCAGCCGGCCTGTTGACACTGCGGACAGCGGGGTGTGAGTGCTGACTCCGCGGACCACGGTGG
>NW_008420665.1:0-304 GCF_000622305.1 Nannospalax galili | reverse complement strand
GCTCAGTGGATGAGAGCACTGGCTGCTCTTGCAGAGGACCTGGGTTCCCAGCACCTATGTGGAGGCTGACAACCATCTGTAACTCCAGTTACAGGGATCTACACCCTCTTCTGTCCTCCAAGGGCACTGAACGACATGGGTGTGCTTATGCATAATACTCATACACATAAAATAAAAATAAATAAATCAGGAGACATGGCTCAGCGGTTGAGAACACTAACCTTTCTTGCAGAAGACCCGGGTTCAAATCTGAGCACTCACATGGCAACTAACAACTGTCCGTAACTCCGGTCCCAGGGGATCC
>NW_008420664.1:0-304 GCF_000622305.1 Nannospalax galili | reverse complement strand
GTGACATCACAGTGCTCCTTGTGACATCAGTATGCACAATTGTGTCATTACGAAGATTCATTGCCTGGTCACCATGCTCAATAGGCAAACACGTGCTCAATGTCCCCTCACAGTCCCCCAAAGGGACCTTACAATGTTCCATGATGCCATCACAACGTTACAATATGACTTCAAACTGTTCCATTGTGACATCAAAATGCTCGATGGTGCCATTCCAATGTTACAATATCACTTCACAATGTTTCACTTTGATATCACAATGCTCCAATGTGCCCACACTATCACCCCATGTGCCATTATATGG
>NW_008420663.1:0-304 GCF_000622305.1 Nannospalax galili | reverse complement strand
AAAAAATCCCATGTGATTTTTAACAATCATATTCACTATTAAAGCTATAAATATGAACCAAATCAAAATAAAAGCTCAAACTATTGGCAGCCTTGCAAAGTATTTAACTTCTGTGCCAGAGATCAGTTTGTTAGGGGGTAGAATTTTTAATATCTCTGTTTTTCTTGGCTGTTTTCTCTATCTTTCATTCTTTTATGTTATTATAAAAAAGAATGGCTTATGTATTTAGAGAGTTAGAAAGAGATTCTGTGACCTGATAAAGTTTGTGCTGCTGGCAGTACCATTTTTATTTACTTATTGGCTA
>NW_008420662.1:0-304 GCF_000622305.1 Nannospalax galili | reverse complement strand
AGGGCAGAAGCCACCCTCCTCCATCTTTCAAACCTCACCAGCACTGGGGGGGGCAGCTGGGAGTCAACTGGCAGATAGACTTCACTCACATGCCTACTCACAAAAAACTTAAGTATCTCCTGGTTTGGATAGATACATTTTGGGATGGGTAGAAGCTTTTCCCACAACAGCTGTTGTGGCTAACTGTTTAATTCAAAATATTCTTCCTCGTTTCGGTCTTCCCCTCACTCTCCAATCAGATAATGGTCCGGGTTTTATCTCCAAAGTAACTCAGGCAGTCTCTCAGTCCCTGGGAAGAACCTGG
>NW_008420661.1:0-304 GCF_000622305.1 Nannospalax galili | reverse complement strand
GTTTTTAAGTTGTTTTAAAACTTGAAAATAAAACCTTACTTAAGACATCATACCAAGAGATTTACTTATTAACTAAGTTTAACAAGAGACCCTGAATGTAAGATAGCTGTCTGACCAGAGTACCACCACATTCCAAAAATTAATATTTTTTGTCTTTTGACATATTGTTTGGCTTACCTAAAATTTAGAGATTCCATTTGTATTATTGAAACCTCATGAATATTATGTCTGTTGGTCCTTTAGTTGCCATGGTCTTTAGTCCTTTCTAGGGAAGAATCATTCATTACTAAAGTTTTCCTTTTAA
>NW_008420660.1:0-304 GCF_000622305.1 Nannospalax galili | reverse complement strand
TGAGTTTGGGGTGGATCAGCCCTTATGTGAACTCACTGGGACGAGCCGAGAAGGGAAAAGTGCCGACGTGGGCTTCGGGACCACGTGGTGGAGTGTGCCTTTCCTGATTTAACAACAAATATGACAAAGTGGGTAGAGGGGACAGAGGAGGGGGCCACTCACTCATCCTCAAGCAGCCAAACACACAGAAAAAACCTGGGGCCTACTCACTGAATGAACCAAAGTTGGGGGTGTCGCCAGTGCCAGGGGACCAGGAACCTTGTTTGGGTGCCAGCTGTTGCAGGTTTCCTCGTGGGTCCAGCCC
>NW_008420659.1:0-304 GCF_000622305.1 Nannospalax galili | reverse complement strand
AAGAGGCTAATGACAGAGCAAGTCAGTGTAGAGGAAATGAGACCTCCCTGTTCCAACTTTGTAAGCCTTTAAAATCTAAATTGAGATTCTAAATTAGTCTAAAATTTAAAAATTACGTTACTAAAAATACAATGAGGTGAATATGCAATGTGGTTTAGTCAAATAACGGAATATTTTAGCAACAGAATGAACTGAGCTACTAGCACAAAACAATGAAACAAAAGTCAAAACATGACGATGAGCAAAACAGATGCTGTGGGTCACCTGGATAAAGCTTATGAATGGATCACATAAGCTAGGAAGG
>NW_008420658.1:0-304 GCF_000622305.1 Nannospalax galili | reverse complement strand
GGGTGCCAAAAGAGAGCACTGTAATTCCTGGAGCTGATGTTGCAGGTGGTTATGAGTCACCTGACATAGGCGCTGGAGATGGAACTCTGGTTATCTATGAGAGCAGCACTTGCTCTTAACTGCTGAGCCCACAAATTTCTGTAGCCCACAAATATAAAGAAATTTGAAATGAATTGCTTTGCAGGCACTCTTTACTGCAGCTTCTTATAAAAGAGTCTCCATTAAGATATGTACAATTAAGCAAAGCATGCACATTCCACAATTGGTAGAGTCAGTGCATATGTTTTTAAATCTGTAATGCACT
>NW_008420657.1:0-304 GCF_000622305.1 Nannospalax galili | reverse complement strand
AGTTATCTTGGTAAGTAAGCTAAATAAATCCATTGGTTCCCCAGTAAAACTTCAACAAACAGTGGCTCGACAATAGCACCTTGAAAGGGAATAAGCATTGCTTAGCACCACCAGGAAAAGAAGTCTCACGACAGATGGAAAATTTATTTGTTAATGCTGTTATGTCTCAGAATTATTTTTTAAAAAAGAAAATGAGAATGCCTATTTTAAAATGATATGGAAATGGAGACATTTTCTGAAATAGAATGAGAAAGCTAAGCAAGTGATGAAGGTCTGTTTAGGTTTGTTATGATATATAAAGGAT
>NW_008420656.1:0-304 GCF_000622305.1 Nannospalax galili | reverse complement strand
TCTCTGACGTGCACATGGTCATGTCACCTGTTCACTTTGACGTGCACATGGTCGTTTCACCTACAATCTTTGATGTTCACATAGTTGTGTCATCTGTCCTCTCTGCCATAAAGATGGTCGTGTCACCTGCACCCTCTAACAGGCAGAGGGTCATGTCACCTGACGCTCTGACATGCATAGGGTCATGTCACCTGCCCCCCCTGACATGTACATTGTCGTGACACCTGCCCCCTCTGACGTGCAGATGGTATTCTCACCTGCCCTCTCTGATGTGAACATGGTCGTTTCACCTGCCCTCTCTGAC
>NW_008420655.1:0-304 GCF_000622305.1 Nannospalax galili | reverse complement strand
TAAGTGCAAATCTCTAGGCCCCTCCTTAATCACTTTAATCTCCTTATCAAAAGGGTCCTCTCTAGCACATGCCAGGGCTCCAACATTTATCTTCCTAGTGCTCATTTTCAATCCAATCTGTATTTCTTTCTGTTCCATTTGCTCTTTTTTGCTGTAGATCTCAATAATATTCACCATTAATAGCCACACCACCATTTCTACGTTAGACCGTCTTGAAATTTCTTCCAAGAGAAAAATTAGTCAATTGCTTTTCAAACTTAGCCTCAGGCAAGCTTTTTGGCTGTGGGCAGACTCCAGCCAGACT
>NW_008420654.1:0-304 GCF_000622305.1 Nannospalax galili | reverse complement strand
AAAAAAAAATAGGACCCACATTTTTGTTGTCTACAAGAAACACACCTCACTTTCAAGGATAGATAATATCTTAGTGTGAAAGGTTGGAAAAAAGTATGCCAAGCAAGGGTACCAGGAAACAAGCAGCCATCAAACTTCAAGGCATCCTACCAAAATCAATTTACATATTCAATGCAATCCCAACTAAAGTCCATATGCATTCTTCACAGAAATAGAAAAGCAACCTTAAAGTTCATATGGAAACATAAAAGACTGTGAGGCTGGTGCCCTGTTAATGAAGAACTTCACTCTTGGAGTGTTTTGA
>NW_008420653.1:0-304 GCF_000622305.1 Nannospalax galili | reverse complement strand
TCCAATTCTTTGAAATTGTGACACCATCATGAAAGAAGGCACCACCATCTTGCTTGCAGCCAGAGCAACCTGTAACTCTAACAGGTGAAGACAAAATGTCAGAGGTGCTCCATTACTCTCCCTCCATGACACAACATATGAAAAGCCCCTGAATCTCAAATGGCTCTGTGGAACAGAACTTTCTCACCAGCCTAACTTACTTGGAATAAATGAAGGGAGGAATGTATGCTTCAAATTGTTTCTTAAATTCTTTAGGTAGTAAAGTTTTATTCTAAACACTATAATCATAAAGTTAGAATAATTG
>NW_008420652.1:0-304 GCF_000622305.1 Nannospalax galili | reverse complement strand
GCCACTTTAAGAGCTTCTGAGCTCTTTGCTTCAGCGGTTTGAGCTGACAGCCTGTGCCTCCATGATAAATCAGGTCTTCTAGAAAGTTAGTTTGGGTTCTGTCTTCGGGCACCGGAGTTGGTGAGGTAATGAAGCAATGTGCTGTGTCCCTAGTTACTTTATGTTAGTATATTATCCTTGGTGATTCCTTGGTGATGTCTTGGTTACCCCAAATCTGATTCCCATATAAGATCTGTGTTCCTCACAACAGATGGCCATTCTGTGATTGCTCACCTGACTGTTAAGAATTAAACTTTTTATAATA
>NW_008420651.1:0-304 GCF_000622305.1 Nannospalax galili | reverse complement strand
TGTGGAACGAGACATGTGACATTAAGCCTCTGGGACTTTCCCACACTTCAGTCACAACTATGCTTCTTCTCTGCTTTGTAGTATACATTGTGGTTTGGATCCATTGTACAGGGAATTCTGTTACTTTAAATGGCTTGAGACCACCAAAACCAAATTCTTCCCACAGTCATTTGCAATACTAAATTGTATAGTTGTGCATGATACAATTAAGTTTGAGTAAACAATCCCTCCCTATTCTCCAGCATGTATTGCAGTACAATTTAATTAGAGGAATGTGTATTCTTTCATGTCTAATGAAGTCTTT
>NW_008420650.1:0-304 GCF_000622305.1 Nannospalax galili | reverse complement strand
AGTTAAGAACTGTCTGGGTGGAATAAAGCCCAGGAAAACATATATTTCCACTGCAATCCATCTTGATCCTGTTTTTTGTTGTTGTTGTTTTTTTAATATTTAATTCTCGAGAGCTTGTTTGGAGGTTCTAGCAGGGGAGCGCAGGGTTATACCCTTGACAGAAGATTGGTCCTCCTCTATCGGGGAAGGTTGTCTTCTTTGGCTGAGCACACAGTTTCAGGAGAGACACACATGGAATGTTGAGGGAGGAAGGGGACACCCGCCTAGCCAGCCAGATCAGCTGAATCAACCTGGCGATCAATGG
>NW_008420649.1:0-304 GCF_000622305.1 Nannospalax galili | reverse complement strand
GAAAAAAAACCCAATTGTAACCCCTAGAAGATAACGTGTCAATGGAAACACTGAGAATGAAGGAGGCAGCAGTGAGGACGTAATGGTATTTTGCAGCAAAGTTCCAAACACATGTTACACTCTCATAATGCAGGACAACGACAACTCCTTGGAATGAGATCTGGAAAGGATGTTGCCTGTAGTTGTGTAGGTGAAGAATTAATTGCAAGAGATTCTACAGGAAGTTCAAGAAACCAGGATTTGGGAATGTCTGTTGATGAAAGCTGTTGTCAGTGACTGGAGCTGGAGGAAGAGAAAGGTCATG
>NW_008420648.1:0-304 GCF_000622305.1 Nannospalax galili | reverse complement strand
ATGTGCACGTCACAGGGGGCAGGTGACACGAATATCTGCTCATCAGAGGGGTCAGGCGACACGACCATCTTCACAGCAGAGAGGACTGGTGATACGACCATGTGCACGACTAAGACGGCAGGTGGCACGACCATGTGCAGGACTAAGAGGGCAGGTGACACGATGATGTGCACGTCAAAGAGGGCAGGTGACACGACCTTGTGCATGTCAGAGCAGGCTGGTGACACGACCATGGGCACGTCAGAGGGGGCAGGTGACATGACTGTCTGCACATTAGAGGGTCACGTGATAGGACCATCTGCCC
>NW_008420647.1:0-304 GCF_000622305.1 Nannospalax galili | reverse complement strand
GAAAAACGTGTGTACTGCACACTTGTGATAGGTGCACTTACCTGATGTGTGTTCTAGGATCAGAGGACTATACACACTAGGTGCCTCTCAATCGTGCTCCCTAAACTGCAAAGAAAATTTGCTACAATGCTTTTCAGGAAAAAAAATTAATTGATTTCCACTTTTTTTGAAACAGGGTCTGATGTAGTTTAGGCTGCCTTCGCGCTCAGTGTATAGCTGAAGGTGACTTTAAACTTCTGGTCCTCCTGCCTCCAGATCCCAAGGGCTAGGATTATAGGCATGCACTGGCATGCCTGGTTTTATA
>NW_008420646.1:0-304 GCF_000622305.1 Nannospalax galili | reverse complement strand
CCAGTAAAGAAAGTACATGGCTGGGGAGACAGGCTGGTTAGTAAAGTGCTTGCCAGAGTAAGCCATGAGGACCTGAGTTGGGTGCCCCAGCACCTACATAAAAACCCATGTATGGCGGCAGGTGCTTCTAATAGCAGAGCTGGGAAGGCAGACACAAGAGGATCCCAGAGCTCACTGGCCAGCCAGCCTTGAGTCCCAGTGAGAGACTCTTTAAAAAAGAGTAGACCATTTCTGAGGTTCTCCTCAGGCATTCACATATATGTGCACACATGTGTATGTGCACCTACGCAAACACACATACACA
>NW_008420645.1:0-304 GCF_000622305.1 Nannospalax galili | reverse complement strand
CCAAAAAAAAAAAAAAAAAAATTAAAGAAACAAAACCTCTATTCTAATATTAACACATTCCTGAACTTAAGTTCCATCCTTATTTTTAAGTAAAATATATGTGTATTTACCTATAACTGCATTTTTTCCTTTCCCCACAATGGAAACTTGCTGGAGCACCATTTAACTTCTTGGTGCAATTTTAATAAAGTGATTTTCACCATTATGTGATTTATCTCTTTTGATCAAATTAGGTACTGGAAACTCAACTTCAGTATCTGTATTAGTCAGGGTTCTCTAAAGAAACAGAACCGGTAGAATGAAT
>NW_008420644.1:0-304 GCF_000622305.1 Nannospalax galili | reverse complement strand
CCTCCTTTCCATGATGGCCTCCTACCTCTCTGGAATACTAAGCCCAAAGAAACTGTTCTTCTTAGTTGCCTTGGTCATGGTATTTTATCACAACCACAGGAAAGTAACCAACATATAGGTTGGTACCAGGGAGTAAGCTGTTGCTGAGAACAACCTGACCACACTTTTTGGGAGGTCAATGGATGACTAGAAGTTTAGAATAGAAAAATTGATTGAATTTTTGGCCTTTGGAACGGAGTATATTGCTAACAGACCCAAGGACATTTTGACTTTTAGCCAAGAAACTGGTTACATTTCTTTGGGG
>NW_008420643.1:0-304 GCF_000622305.1 Nannospalax galili | reverse complement strand
ACCTTAAGGTAGTGCCTGTCCTTGAAGGTGAGATGGGTTTCTTGCAGAGAAACCCATTCACTTAATCCATTCACTTAGCCTGTGTCTTTTGACAGGGGAGTTCAGTCAATTGATATTTACGGTTATTCTTGAAAGGTGTGTATCGGTTGTCGTCATTTTGATTGCTGTTTGTGTTCTCTGTGTATTTTTGTGTTTCCTAGATTACATTTTTGTTTATTTTCTCTTGTTGCCCCAAGATATAGTTGTTTCTCTTTCTGCTCTCTGCATTGCTTCAAGTAGTCTTTGAAGGGCTGGTTTTGTGGAC
>NW_008420642.1:0-304 GCF_000622305.1 Nannospalax galili | reverse complement strand
GGTGGACCATGACACAGTAGTCCTTACTGAAGTTAAGGACTTGTAAATTGAAACATGGGGTCAAGCCCATACAGCAAGCCCACCAAGCATCATTCCCCGGTATGAGGAACCTGGTGGTATTACCGGGCCCTCAGTATGATTACAGAGGCCTTGGAGGGCCTGTGGCGGGTTCCCTACACATCGGCCCCTGCCTGTGACCTGTTGCAAGGCCAGGGAAGCCTTGGACTGCCATCTACATTTCTGGGAGTTCTCCCGCACATCATAGCTTCCTGTTGTTGCAATCCCCTCATAAAAGGGGGGGGGG
>NW_008420641.1:0-304 GCF_000622305.1 Nannospalax galili | reverse complement strand
CAGGAATGAGGTCAGCCCAACAATGCCAGCAAGATCTCAAAGCGTTGATTTTCTGGGCAGTTTTTCTGAGAACATCCTCAGTTCCTGCCTCCTGATTTACCATTCTTCTTTCCCCCAGCAAAGGTCCCACACCTCCTATCGCCTTTGTCCCTTAGTCCAGCTCCAGTAGAAATTGCCAGAGAAGGCTTCCAGGTCATCCTGTCTGAAACTGCATCTTCCTTCCTGCTCTGTGGGATTCTGCTCTTTTCATAACAACACTTCACAATCCAAAATTATCCTAGGTATTGATTTGTTTGTTTAGCAT
>NW_008420640.1:0-304 GCF_000622305.1 Nannospalax galili | reverse complement strand
CAGTAAAAAATCAAGACTTGTCTTCCTGGGTAACAGCAACCCAGGACATAGGCACAGTTTCTGCACAGGTTAGCATGATGGCAACTGCATTGGCAGAAGCTTTTGCTACCCAAATGAAAGATCCTTGCTTTAAATGTGGAAAAAATGGGTCACCTTGCGAGACAGTGCCTTCTCATAAATTGCAAGCCTATACCTGATCTCCCATCTTCAGGCTCAAGACCTAAACCAAATAAAAAATGCCCTGAATGTCAAAAAGGTTTCCATTGGTCTAGAGATTGCCGTTCTTACTTCAAAAAAAAAAAAA
>NW_008420639.1:0-304 GCF_000622305.1 Nannospalax galili | reverse complement strand
GCAATATAACTAATTTTTTCTGAGTGTGATTATCAATGAGTCATTTCCTAAGAAATGAGCTTAATTAAAGAGGGAAAGAAAGTAGTAATAAGTCATGAGCATGGGCTCATTTCTAAGTGGGTTAGAAACATCTTTTTTAAAGCTGCTACACATAAATCAAAAATCCTAAATTATTCTCAAGAGGAGAAAAATTTTCTGATTTTGAAATTTTTTCTGATAGTAGAATGGAGAGAAGGGACTTAAGTTAGTTATGAGACTTTGTGAAATGAGTTTTCAGTCAGAAAATCATGCTAATTCCAAGCCT
>NW_008420638.1:0-304 GCF_000622305.1 Nannospalax galili | reverse complement strand
CACTGTGATATCTTTTTGCAGCATTGTGATGTCACAGTGGAACATTTTGAAATCATATTGTAACACTGTCATGGCACATTGGAGCATTGTGATGTCACGTTGGAGCCTTGTGATGTCATAATAGAACATTGTGAAGTCATATCGTAACATTTTGATGTCATATTGAAGGATTGTGGGGGTATGTTGAGCCCCGTGTTTTCATATTAAGCATGGTTCCGACACAGTATATGATGGTAATATCCCAACTGTGCAACGATTTTACAATGAGCACAGTGATATCATAATGGAACATTGCGCAGTCATA
>NW_008420637.1:0-304 GCF_000622305.1 Nannospalax galili | reverse complement strand
ACATTAAATGTACAAAATGAAGAGAGTGTACTGAAAGCTTCTAGAGAAAAACAACAAGTTACAAATGGAGGAAAACCCACCAGAATTACAGCTGACTTTTCAATGCAAACTATGAGCCTGGAACAAAGTATTCCCAGTTCTAAACAACCATGAATGCCAAGCCCAAATACTTTATCCAGCAAAACTATCTATAAGGTTGAAGGGGAAAAGAAATTTTTCCATGACACAAATAGGCTGAAAGAATTAATGTCTTCCAAACCAGTCCTACCGAGAATACCTGAAGCAATGCAAAGGACTGAAGAAA
>NW_008420636.1:0-304 GCF_000622305.1 Nannospalax galili | reverse complement strand
ATGCTCCAATCTGTCATATCAATGCTACAATGTGATGTCACAATCCTCATTTTGCCATCAAAAGCCCCAATCTGTCGTCACAATACTCAGTGTGCCATCAGAATGTTGAATGTCCCTTCACAATGCTCCAATATCTCACCACGGTGCTCAATGTGATATCACAGTGTTGAATGTCACTTCACAACGCTCCAATGTGTTATCACAATCGTCAGTGTTGAGCATGTGATGTAACAATGGAACATTGTGAAGTCACATTGTAACACTGTGATGGCACCATAGAGCATTTTGATTTCACATGGAGTGA
>NW_008420635.1:0-304 GCF_000622305.1 Nannospalax galili | reverse complement strand
CCATCACAATTTTATAATGTGACTTCTCAATGTTCAATTGTGCCATCACAAAGCACCTATATGCCATCACAATGGTCAATCTGCCAACGTGATGCGCAAGTGTGTCATTACCACTATCCGTTGTGTCATCGTCATGCTCCATATGTAAACACAGTACTCAATGTCCCCTCACAATCAACAAATTTGACCATACAATTCTCCATATATCACAATGTTAAATATGACTTCACAATGTTCCATTGTGACATTGCAGTGCTCCAGTGTGCCAACACAATCTCCCCATGTACCATTATATTGCTCCAAT
>NW_008420634.1:0-304 GCF_000622305.1 Nannospalax galili | reverse complement strand
CCCCTCACAATCCCCCAATGTGACATCACAATGCTCAATGTGCTATCACAATGTTACAATGGAGATTGTGAAATCACAATGTTCGAAGGTGTCAACACTATATACAAATGTGCTATTATTGGGCTCCAATGTGCCATCACACCATTACAATATGACTTCAAAATGATCCATTGTGAAATCACAATGCTCATTGTGCCACCTAATGTGCCATTGTGTCATTACAATGATCTATTTTGTGGCCAACATGGTCAAAATGCAAACACAGTGCTCAAGGTCCCCTCACAATCCCCCAATATGACATCAC
>NW_008420633.1:0-304 GCF_000622305.1 Nannospalax galili | reverse complement strand
GAGGCTGGGAGGTCTTGGCCAGGTCTCCAGCCATCCTTGGTGCCATTTTGTTCATGATGACTTTGAAGAAACTGACAACAGTGCCCTTCTTTTATCAGCTCAAAACATCCATCTGTCATTCCCAAGACTTTGGAGCCCTTTTCTCTGAAGTAGTATGTTTTCCCACCTATGTGGGATATCAATTTTAGGGAGAATGATCTAAGTAAAAACTGGTTGACCCAACTTTTGCTCTCCTTAGTGCAAAGAAGACTTCATACACACACACACACACACACGCACACACACACACACACACACACGCACA
>NW_008420632.1:0-304 GCF_000622305.1 Nannospalax galili | reverse complement strand
TCAGAAAGCCTTGATAGTATGTCTCAAAGCAACTTTTCACTAAATATGTCTAATACCAATTTTGAAATCCTTGTGGCTTCAACTCCAAATTTTTCTTTCCTTCAATACTTTTCACATTACACAATGTAATTATTGTCCTCACAATAAACCTAGAAAACAGATTTTATTTTAATATTACCTTTCTTTATATTTCCAGCCACTTAAGTAGTCCTTTTGATTATATTTCCACAATATCTGGGACTTTACTCTGTTCTTTCATTTTACTGATGACAGTAACTATAATCCAACAACTGTATTCTCTCCT
>NW_008420631.1:0-304 GCF_000622305.1 Nannospalax galili | reverse complement strand
AAAAAAAAACAAAACACAGGAATGGAATATGCAGGAAATGTGGGTCACTTTGTAAAGATCAAATTTGTACATCGTTACTGGCATACAGGAATGAGGAGGACCCAAGTTCATGGCATTGACCAGAGTGTCAACAGGATTGTAGAAGAGAATTTCCCTAAAGTAAAGAAACTCAGACCCATACAGGTAGAAGCAGCACACGAAACACCAAAGAGACGCCCAAAACAGAAACTCCCATGGCATCATAGTAAAACACTAAATATACAGAACAGAGATAAATGAAAGCTGCAAGAGAAAAACAGCACAT
>NW_008420630.1:0-304 GCF_000622305.1 Nannospalax galili | reverse complement strand
CATCTCCAGGGGCTTGGGAGATGGCTCAGGTCCACAAGTATGAGGAACTCGGTTCAAATCGCCAGCCCGTGTGGCAGTGCATGCTGCAGTGCTGTGGGAGATGAGGGGACAGGAGGGTTACTGGGGCTTGCTGGTCACCAGTGTAGCTCCAGGTTCAAGGAAAGACCCTGCCTCAAAGGAAAAGATGGGCACTGAGAGAGGACACTAGTGTCCTCTTCTATCCTCCACATGCACCCCGTAACATACAGCAGGCACATATACACACAAATACACACACCGAGAGAGAGACAGAGACAGAGACAGA
>NW_008420629.1:0-304 GCF_000622305.1 Nannospalax galili | reverse complement strand
ATCATATGAGCAGGTTCCCAGGAGTTTGTAGGACTCTGTTTCCATATGATCGTGCACCTACTTCCTCCCTGATTCTTATAATCTTTCCACCCCCTCTTCTTCAGTGGTCCCTGAGGCTTGGGTGGGTGAAGTTTAATAAAAGAGTCCTGTCCAAGGACCAGCATTCAGTAGACTCTTGATCTCTGTGCTTTGGGCATTTGTGACCTTTTGTGCTCCTGGCCCTCTGCTGCATGATGGTGCTTCATTAATGAGAACTGAGAGATTCATTACCCCTGTTCTGCATTCCATGAGCCTTAGGTGTTGC
>NW_008420628.1:0-304 GCF_000622305.1 Nannospalax galili | reverse complement strand
AGCTGGGGCTACAGGGAGACCCTGTCTCAAAAACACCAAAAAAAAAAAAGTTACAAAAATAGTTCAGAAGCGGGTGTCGTGGTACATGCCTAAAATTCCAGCACTCTGAAAGCTGAGGCGGGGTAGTTACAAGTTCAAGGCCAGCCAGGGCTAGAGGACAAGACCATGTCTCAAAACCCCCAAATAAACAGAGATGAAAAATAAAAAACGCAAACAAAAGCAAAGCCAAAATAACAACGACACAAAAAAGAGACAGCAGAACGTCAAATTAGGAGATCTCTGTCCTCATTTCCACATGGAGACA
>NW_008420627.1:0-304 GCF_000622305.1 Nannospalax galili | reverse complement strand
GCTATTTATTAACAATAACTCTTGATGATTGAACAGCCTTTCCACGGAGCGTTTTCCTCACCAAGTAACTCTCAACCTACAAAAGTAGGTGGAGGATAAACTATTAATACATCAAGAAAATCTCTTGAAATAAAGGAAGATGCTTATTGTGGCTCACCTGAGTCAGCAATACAAAAATCTCCCTCAGTTGAGGCCTTTGGGGGGATTACTCTGAACTCCTGTGCATCTGTATCTGTGTCATAAATATTAAGACATAGTGAGAGTCTAAGTGCATGCTATGCATGTTTTGAAAGCATGTTTTTTT
>NW_008420626.1:0-304 GCF_000622305.1 Nannospalax galili | reverse complement strand
GGGGGGGGTTGTTGGTTGTGGTATTTTGGGATTTTTTGGTTTGTTTGGGGATTTTTGTTGTTTCATTTTGAGATGGCAGTGTGGGGCAAGACCCGGTAAGGCAGCCCAGACTGGCCTGGGACCGTGGTGCATCCTGCTTACACCTTCAAGTGACTGAGATTACTTGTGTAGCCACGAAATCCTACAGAACTCTTGGTTTACATAGGGTTCCTACTCATAAATATGATTGTTCGTGGCCACAGTTGGTATTTGAACTTGGACTAGATCCCAGAGTATTTCTTACAATATCATCCATTTAATTAAT
>NW_008420625.1:0-304 GCF_000622305.1 Nannospalax galili | reverse complement strand
GCTGATGGATGGACATGCTGTTTGTTGCTCAGCTTGCCTGACCATTCCAGAACGACTTCTCGAGGAACTTCATGCTGAACCTTCTTAGAGGCCCCAGCTTTTGTGTAACTGCTTTTCAGTCCAAGCACTGTACATAGGACTTCTGTGGAACTGTTCGGCGGGCAGTTTCCTAGGGTCACCAGGATGATGGAGCATCGGGGATGTGATACCACTGAGGCTGTGGTGATGGGGATGCTGTCAGCAGAAGGGCTGACACTGATGTGGGGGTGGTTGCTGGACCTTTGGTGATAAATGGTGGCAACTG
>NW_008420624.1:0-304 GCF_000622305.1 Nannospalax galili | reverse complement strand
CTGACTACACACAGTGCCAGACCCCACTTGGAAAATCACCAGGATGTCCGTGCGACATCTGTGTGTAAATTCAGGATCTGGTTTTTATTTTCCATGGAACTTTACAAGTCATCTCATTGGTTGTTTATCAAGATATCAGATACTGAACAAATAAATCATGCATTTAATAGCCAACAACACTTGAATATTTTTTAATCCATATTCAGGTCATTGCATACAGGCTGTAATATAGGATAAGTGTGAAGAGGGGTCAGGCAACTAGAACATGTCCCATGAGAGAAGAAAAAGAGGCTTTAAGGGAGAG
>NW_008420623.1:0-304 GCF_000622305.1 Nannospalax galili | reverse complement strand
CTTTCATATCTATAAACAAATGAAATTTCTTAACATAAGCTAAAAATGGGTTTTTAAATTTATAGACAAGTATGCACCATTCATCAGAGAAGCTCTGTTTTGCCACAGATGGAAGATACTGTAGAATTACACATCTGGTCAGGCACAGGAAATATATGTCTGAGAGATGCCAAGTACTAAGTGACACATCTATAGTTGAATCTCTACAGCTAAGGATCATGGAACATAGTGGAACAAAAGGTAGAGAAAAAACTAGTGCATTCCTCAACTCTCTCCAGTAAAGCTTCCTTATACAACAGAGGGT
>NW_008420622.1:0-304 GCF_000622305.1 Nannospalax galili | reverse complement strand
GGGAATGCTGTCTGCAGGTTCACTTGTGGTTACCTATCCACACGGACCACCAGAAAAGCACCGTCCCCACCTCCCCTCCTTACTGAGCAACAGCTCCAGCTGATGACACCTGTGAGAGGAATGAGCTGCATAAGCATCTGGCCTTTGCCACCCATGGAGCAACCTTCGACAAGAGGTAGCCATTGTCCCAACTCCCCAGTGCCTGTCCCAATGCCAGTGTATCAACCTTCAAACCTCTTGTCCCCAAATGCTCCCTAAGGGCAGAACTTGAAGCCTAGGTTGCGGTGAGAGTGGGGTGGGGGGG
>NW_008420621.1:0-304 GCF_000622305.1 Nannospalax galili | reverse complement strand
TGATTAATGAACCAATATTGATGCATTAGTATTAACTAAAGTCCATACTTAATTTGAATTTCCCAGTTTTACCCTTTATCTATTCCAAGATTTTATTCAGGATTCCACATGATAGTTAATTCTTTTATCACCTTAGACTCCTCTTGGCTGTGATAGTTTCTTTGACTTTTCTTATTTTCAGTGACCTTGACAATTTTTAAGAGTACTGTCCAGATGTTTTGTAGAATATGCATCCACTGGGATTTGTCTGTTTTTCTCATGATGAGACTAGGATTATGGAGTTTGGGGAGGAAGATCGCAGAAG
>NW_008420620.1:0-304 GCF_000622305.1 Nannospalax galili | reverse complement strand
ACAACAGTTAGTATTCTCTTGCTCTCAGGCGTTTGTCAATCCCTACATCTGCCCCTACCATCTCTCCTTTCTAATCTACCTTAACAGTTTGGGTTTGGTACTTTGATATTTAAAAAAAATTGTGTGTGAAAATTTGTGTAGGGGTGCATGCATGTGGAAGTGAGAGGGCAACTTGTGGCAGTTGGTTCTTTCCTTTCATGAGGCTGGGCTCCATGGAATGGAGTAAGTGCTTTTACTTGCTGAGCCATCTTGAAGACCCTGATAACATAATTTATAAACATTTTAAGGAAGATTAAATTGGATA
>NW_008420619.1:0-304 GCF_000622305.1 Nannospalax galili | reverse complement strand
GCCACAGTGCAAGTGTTTAGTCAGGGCAATTTTCAAGAGTTCTTCCACCACGTGAATTGTGGAGAGCCCCTTCTCAGGTTATCAGGCTTGGTAGCAAGCATCTTTAGATACACCATCTCACCATCTCATGTATTCCTTTTTTTTTGTTTTGGTCTTTATTTGACAGGGTCTCCCCTCTAGCCCTAGGTGGTCTGGAACTTGCTGTGTCAACCAGGCTGCCTTTGATCTCACAGAGATCTGCTTGCCTTTGCCTCCTGAGTGTTGGGATTAAAAGCATGCACCACACCTGCCTTTTTTTATTTTT
>NW_008420618.1:0-306 GCF_000622305.1 Nannospalax galili | reverse complement strand
CTACCCGTGCTTGTTGCAGAGAATCTCTCAACTGAGTGGCTTAGGTCCCTTTCTCTCAGATGACCCCTGTGTCAGGGGACAGGATTGCCTTGGTTGCCCTAGAGCATGGGTTCTTGTATACTTTGTAAACACTGTCACCAAAAGCAACCTGAAGGAGGAAAGGCTTTATTTCATCTTAATCCCAGGTCACAAGCCAGCATTGAGGGAAATCAGGGCAGGAACTGAAGGCAAGACCTCGAGGCAGAAAAGATTTTCCTTAGTGGCTAGCTCTCTGCTAGCTTTCTAATACAGCCCAGCCCCACCTGC
>NW_008420617.1:0-304 GCF_000622305.1 Nannospalax galili | reverse complement strand
AAATCTATGATTTCCTGTTGGCCATTTGTACCATATTTAAAACTCCTTACTTTCTCATTGCATCTCCTCCTCATCTACTTCTACTACCCTCCAAGCAGTATGCCAACTGTCATCTCCTACACAAACTTCTCATGACTCGCCTATTATAACTCCATTCAATTGACTTCAAACATTAGCATTATCTTATTGTACACAAATATAATTTTAAATTCTAACAGCATTGTGCAGTTCTCTTACAGTGAGATTATTATCTACATGCATCCAATGAAGTGGCAAGAATGTCTTACCTCTTTGATTATAAATT
>NW_008420616.1:0-304 GCF_000622305.1 Nannospalax galili | reverse complement strand
TAAAGTGTGTGTGAGTGCTGGCATACACATACCATCACACTCATATGGAGGTCAGAGGACAACTTCAAGTGTGCGTCCTTGCACTCCACCCTGTTTGAGACAGGATATTCTTTGTTCACTGCTGTTTGTCAGAGAAGCCTCCCACAGTTTTCCTGTCTATGCCTCCCCATACGGATGCTCTGGGTTCTGGGGATGGAAACTCAGGTGTTAGACTTGTATCACAAGCACCTCACTCACTCAGCCTGCTTCCCAGGGCTTTGATTTTGTTTTCTAAATTCCTTATTTTGTATTGATATGATTTGCT
>NW_008420615.1:0-299 GCF_000622305.1 Nannospalax galili | reverse complement strand
TGTGTGTGTGTGTGTGTGTGTGTGTGTGTGTGTATGGTGTTTCTGTGGTTGGGTAGAATCAAGTACTTTTATTTTCTACTTTTTTACATTTTTATTGAGCTTTTTAAATTTTATGCAACAGTTATTAATAAAATTTTGATACCCTCTATCATCCTTGCCTCCCCCGTTCCTCCCCCACTCATGCATTCTGCCATTCATGTTAAGTCCTATTCATTCTGGAATTTGTACCCAAATGTCCTTCAGTGTAAATGTGTCCACTGGAGTTTAGTCACCCTATCTAGTGATTGTATGTAAGTCAT
>NW_008420614.1:0-300 GCF_000622305.1 Nannospalax galili | reverse complement strand
GTGTGTGTGTGTGTGTGTGTGTGTGTGTGTGTGCACGCGCGCCTCTGTGGCGGTCTCTCACTGAACTTAGCTAGGCCGCCTAGTTGGCAAGCCTCAGAAATCCTCTCGTCTCTGCCTCCCAGTGTAGGATGATGGGTGCACACAGCTGTGCCTGGCTTTTACATGCATGTTAGGCATCTGAACTCAGGTTTTTGCAGTTGTGTGGCAAGCACTTAACTAACAGCCATATCCCCAGCCCTGGTACTCTATAGTGAGTGGTCAAGCAGTATAAAGGAGAGCTGCTCAGTGACCATGACCATG
>NW_008420613.1:0-304 GCF_000622305.1 Nannospalax galili | reverse complement strand
CCTGCCTCTGCCTCTGCTGGGATGAAAGGTGAGCACGGCCATGCCAGCTCCACCCACAGTTATACTTCTTGGTCTGTCCAGAATAGGGGAGATAGTTGACCTCTGCAAGGAGCCCCACTGGGGCCCAGAGATTAAGGCTTTGTAGGTGGCTGACAAGACCCTGGGGTAAGGAACCCTGAGATGAAGACTGTGGGTGGCTGGGGTTATGAGCTTATTTTCTACTTGTGTCTTGTCTGACATTCTAGAAGAATAAGGACGTCTTTATCTTTTGGGAAATGCTTAAAGCAGTAGTAGTAAGTCTGTG
>NW_008420612.1:0-304 GCF_000622305.1 Nannospalax galili | reverse complement strand
CCAGCCAGTGCAGTGATGGTGGACCCTCTCCAGCTCTGCCACCACTGCGAGAATGCCTCTAGTTTTTTCATGCCAATTTTGGGGGCTTTTATCCCAGACTGAGTCACCACCTGTTTCTTATCCCAGTCATGTCCCCAGACCACATGCAAGCCCTGTGCTGATCAACTGCAGTATCATCTTGGAGACTGGCCTGTCACCTTTTACCATGTCCTGTCTGATCATCCACGTCTACTCAAGGCAACAGCAGTGTGCTCACAGAGGTCCATACTGTGCCGAAATGCACTCCCACCTCTGCCACAACTTT
>NW_008420611.1:0-304 GCF_000622305.1 Nannospalax galili | reverse complement strand
GGATAAGACCCTTGCCACCAAGCTTGGCAGCTGGAGTTAGATGTCAGGAACCCATATGCTGTAAGAATTAAACCAATCAAACAAGTTGTCCTCTGATATCTAAGCAAGTGCTGTGGCAGTATATATGTACATACAGATAGACAGATGATAGGTAGATGATAGATAAATGATAGATAGATGTTAGATGATAGATAGAATATAGATAGATGATAGATAGATTGCAGATGATAGACAGATAGATGATAGATAGATGGATGATAGACAGATAGATGATAGATACACAGATGATAGACAGATGGATAAA
>NW_008420610.1:0-304 GCF_000622305.1 Nannospalax galili | reverse complement strand
ATATGAGGGGTCCACAGCTCCAGCTCACAGGAGGGGACCACAGCTCCAGCTGATATGAGGGGTCCACAGCTCCAGCTCACAGGAGGGGACCACAGCTCCAGGTGATGTGAGGGGTCCACAGCTCCAGCTCACAGGAGAGGACCACATTTCCAGCTCATAGGAGATGACCACGACTTTAGAACATGGGAGGGGGCCACAGCTCCAGCCTACAGGAGGGGAAGCACAGCTCCATCTCACAGGAAGAACTACAGCTTCCAGCTCTCAGGCCTGGGTTCCATTCCTCTCCACAGCATCATTTCTCAGC
>NW_008420609.1:0-304 GCF_000622305.1 Nannospalax galili | reverse complement strand
AAATTGGTGTGTCCTGAGGGATACTTGTTCCTCCCAGGGGTGGGGCCTGCTCTGGAGCGTTAGCTACAGAGAAGCAGCTGAGGATAGTTATCCAAGAGGGAGGAGTGTTGGCACAAATTTTGCTGGCATGGAAAACAGTGGCCTACGTGTCTCGCCTGCGTCGATGTGAGAGGAGGCATTACCCACCTGGAGCAAGACCGCTGAGCCACAGAGTGGCATGTGTGTGTGAGTCAAGACAGGAGGATCTCTGGAACTCACTGGCCAGCCAGCCAGGCCGAATCAACTAGCTACAAGTTCAGTAAGA
>NW_008420608.1:0-304 GCF_000622305.1 Nannospalax galili | reverse complement strand
TCTTCCTTCTATAAGTTCCTTTGGTCAGTGTTTCTATCACAGCAACAGAAAGTATCTAGTACAAGCGATTGACAATATTTTGTGTGAATTTTCATAGATTTGATGTTCCAGGTCCCTATCTTCATTCTCTTTCACAAACAATCCAGTTGTACCATATCTACTTGTTTAAAAAAAACTATTCTTTTTTAATATATATGAGTATATTGCCTGCATGTATGTAAGTGCACCTATGTCTTACAATGCCCGTGGAGGTTAGAAGAGGGCATCAGATGCCTTGGAACAGAAGTTACAGACCATTGTTAGC
>NW_008420607.1:0-304 GCF_000622305.1 Nannospalax galili | reverse complement strand
CTTTATGTAAACTACATCATTTAAAAATGGGAATTATACTAGTGTTTCATGAGTTTTTTGGAAACATTAAGTAAATAAGATTACAAAAAGAAGTAGACTAGTGATGGTGCCCTCAGGTGGAGGGCCCAGCATCTTTATTTGAAGCTAAACTTAAAACTTAAATTTCTATACTATTTTCCTTTTCTAAATATTTTATTTATTATTTTACCTGTATGAGTGTTATGCCTGCATGTAGGAAAGTGCACCCATGTCGTGCAATGCCCACAGAGGACAGACGAGGCTGTCGGATCCCCTGGAACTGGAG
>NW_008420606.1:0-304 GCF_000622305.1 Nannospalax galili | reverse complement strand
AGGACCTCTGGAAGAGTAGCCAGAGCTTTTAACCTGTGAGCCATCTCTCCAGCTCCTCTATCTATCAATCTATCATACATATCTTTTATTTATTATCTGTCTATATCTATTATGTTATGTATTCATCCATCCAGTCACCTGTCTATATTTGTCTGTGCACATACATGACATGAAAACAGGTGACAGAGGAGAATAGGTGGACCAGTGAGAGCGGTAAAGAATGGAAGGTTGGTGATGGCAGAAAGAGTAAGTCCAAGCAAGGTAAACTGATTTCTACATACAAAAAATTATTTAAAAATTATTT
>NW_008420605.1:0-304 GCF_000622305.1 Nannospalax galili | reverse complement strand
CCCCATTTGCTCTTTTTCACTGTAGATCTGCATAATATTCACCATTAACAGTCATGCCACCATTTCTACGTTTGGCTGTCATGAAATTTCCTGCGCCAAAAAAATCAGTCCATTACTTTTCAGTTTAGCTGCAGGCAAGCTCTTAGGCTGTGGGCAGACTCCAGCCAGACTCTATTGCTGTTCAGCACTACTCTCTTCCAGGCTCCTACTAGAATGGTCCATTAAGCTCTGCTTACAGCAGTCAACTGCTTTTCTAGCCCAAACTTCTGAAGTCTTACACTTTCCTCCAAAACCCCACATGGTC
>NW_008420604.1:0-304 GCF_000622305.1 Nannospalax galili | reverse complement strand
AAAAAAAGAAATAAGTTATAGTTTTGTAGAGATCAGAATACAATAAATGGTGACTAGGACTAGAAAGTAGGATGTGCTTGATGCTGGGCCTACATGTGAGGTTCACTGTGTGCAGTTTGATGAAAACTTCTAAAATAACTATCCCTGTAACCCCCATGGATACAGAGAACAGAGGCCTCTAAGAAAGAGCAGCCAGGACCATGACTAACTGCTTCCAAGAAAGTTCTGGTACAGATGTAAAGGCGGGCCTTGGGGGTCACTGAGTTATAATGAATGGAAAATGAGGGAATGCTATCTAAAATGC
>NW_008420603.1:0-304 GCF_000622305.1 Nannospalax galili | reverse complement strand
ATTTGGGTCCCCCTCGGTCAGTCCCATACCCCCAATGACATCAGATACAGACTGGGAGCCTGTATCACACAGCCTGACTCAGAGAGGTCCCCTTGCCCATGTAGAGCCAGGCATCTCTGAAGTAGGTGCCATGGTGATGCAGCAGATCCACCTATGGCTGTCTCCACTTGTTCCCACAGATTGCAGAGGGAGTATATGAAGGCTTCCTTAAGGCCCTGATTGATTTTGCCTCCCAGCATGTCTACCACTGCGACCTGTGCACCCAGCGAGGCTTCATCTGCCAGATCTGCCATCATCACGACAT
>NW_008420602.1:0-304 GCF_000622305.1 Nannospalax galili | reverse complement strand
AAGCCCGCCCCCAGTGACATACTTCCTCCAGCAAGGCCACACCTCCTAAAACCTCCCAGTGAGCACCACTCACTGAGGAAAACATGTCTAAATACTTGGAGCTTTTGGGGGACATTTTCATTCAAACCACCACCGGTAGGGCAACTATGCATTATAGCACTGGTCACGGGGACTCTGTACCTGCTTCCTGCCTGTTCTAAACTCAACCAGTGTTTGTTTAGGGTCTAATGGGGCCTTTGGATACTGAGCCTTCTTCTGACTGAGCTCTCTTGATCTCTACTCATTCATATTCATTCATTCATTC
>NW_008420601.1:0-304 GCF_000622305.1 Nannospalax galili | reverse complement strand
ATGGACAGTTGTTAGCTGCCATGTGGGTGCTGGGATTCGAGTCCGGGTCTTTTGCAAGAACAACTGGTGTTCTTAACCGCTGGGCCATCTCTCCAGCCCTGCAGGATGTGTTCTTAACAGCTGAGTCATCTCCCCAGCCCCACAGGATGTGTTCTTAACAGCTGAGTCATCTCTTTAGTCCCCATCTCATGCTTATTAAATAAACTTCTCTACGTCTTAATACCTGGTTCCTGTGTGGTGCTACTGACTGTTAACAGTTCTAGTAGGTGGGGCTCCTGGCCTTCTTGTACCCAGTCTTGCTGGA
>NW_008420600.1:0-304 GCF_000622305.1 Nannospalax galili | reverse complement strand
GAGCCCGGCCTGTCTCCCTCACTGTGCCCAGCCAGGCTGGAGCTCCTGGAATACAGTTCCACGGCAGTGCCAGCAGCCTGGTGGAAGTGGTTTGTGAGACTGAACTCCTGGGAAGGGAGAGGCCCCAGGCACGGGCCTTTGGTGTGGAGGAAGAAGCACCTGACCCTTTCCCAAGTAGACTGGGTATCAAATGTGTGAACCCAAAAGATGCTTCAGAAAAGGGCCTGGTCTTCAGAAAACTGCAACTGTGACCGTACAAGGTGCTGGCCGCTGGGTGTAGTATAGAGAAAGAAGCCCTTAGCAG
>NW_008420599.1:0-304 GCF_000622305.1 Nannospalax galili | reverse complement strand
ATGTGACATGACCTTCTGCACGTCAGAGGGGGCAGGAGACACGACCATCTGGATGTCAGAGGGATAGGTGACAGGACCCTCTGGTCGTCAGAGGGGGAAGGTGATACGAACATTTTTATTGCAGAGAGGGCAGGGGACACGAGCATGTACACGTCAAAGAGGGCATGTGACACGACCATGTGCACAACTAAGAGGGGAGGTGACACGACCATATCCATATCAGAGAGGGCAGGTGACACAACCAAGTGCACATCACAGACGGCAGGTGACATGACCCTCTGAACGTCAGAGGGGGCAGGTGACA
>NW_008420598.1:0-304 GCF_000622305.1 Nannospalax galili | reverse complement strand
ATTTCTCATCTTCCTGCATCTACCTCTCAAGTTCTAAGATTACAGGCATGCACCACCTCCCCTGGCTGAGGCTGCATTTGTGCATGAAATGAGTCTGTCCTTTTCCTCTGGCCCAGATACAAGCACACACAGAGGAACGGAGGGGTGGTGAGCAGACCTCCTGTCAGGAGAAAATACTGGCAATCTCTAGCTACACGTCTTGTTCACAGTGGCTTCAGGGGAGGGGACAATATGGGTACAACTATGAGTGGTCCCAGCACATGCCCAAAGCCGGGACAAGTGACTCAGCAACTCAGAGATAAAG
>NW_008420597.1:0-304 GCF_000622305.1 Nannospalax galili | reverse complement strand
ATATATATGTCACCCTCCACCCCCAAGGCTTGGGAAACAGCACTGGAGGAGGCAGAAAGAACGTCAGAGCTGCGGGAAGGGATAGAGCCTTGTTAGCTGCTGCCTCTAGATTGAAACATTTCCTCATTTAAGGAGGGGAGAAGATCAAAGACTCAAGAAAATCCAAAGTCTCAGAGGCCCACAAAACTTACGAGACTCACAAGGCCCTTCCCTGAGGTTATTCATAAGCAGGAGACAACTGCTGGGCAGAGGTGACCCCTCGATGACGCAGGTGCCCACACGTTGTTCAGGGGACTCCTGTGAT
>NW_008420596.1:0-304 GCF_000622305.1 Nannospalax galili | reverse complement strand
TTGGAGCATTGTAATGTCACAATGGAACATTGTGAAGTCATATTTAACACTTTAATATTACTATGGAGAATTGTGTGGTCAAATTTGCGGATTGTAAGGGGAGATTGAGCAACGTGTTTGCATATTGAGCATGATGACGACACTACGGATCACTGTAATGACACAATTTCACATCATGTTGGCACAGTGAGCATTGTAATGGCATGTAGGTGAGTTGTGATGGCACAATCAAACATAGAGAAGTCATATTATGAAATTGTGATGTCACATTTGAGCAATATAATGGCACATGTGGGGTTAGTGT
>NW_008420595.1:0-304 GCF_000622305.1 Nannospalax galili | reverse complement strand
GTAGTGGTCAGAGTGTTTTGTCACAGCAATGGAGAACAAACTAGGACAGGACCCAACACTTTTTTGAGAGTAAAGTTTTCTTGAAGCCATCCAGGAATACTGGATGATGTCCAGGAGAGAGTAATGAACATGTTTAGAGAAGCTCTGCTTCACTGACAAAGAGAAATGAACCATAAAGGGTTATTTGCCATGGAAAAAGCAAAAGGTTGTTGGCATCTCCATCATGAAACCAAGACAGCAAAATGAAGAAAAACAATGCACTTAGTTTTTGCCAAATGGCAAACCAACCGGCGGGGGCAGGGGG
>NW_008420594.1:0-304 GCF_000622305.1 Nannospalax galili | reverse complement strand
CTCATGTGTCACCTTACAAATAATCAAATAAAATGGGTGTTTGTGCTTCATGAACAATGAAAAAACTAAAGCGGCACAGTGGTGTGTGCCTGTGATTCTAGCACTTAGGAACCCAGGCAGGAGAATCTTGTAGTTCAAGGCCAGCCTAGGCTACATAGTGAGACCCTGCCTCAAAAGTTCATTCATTCGTTCATTAGCAAAAACCATAAATATCAACTTTTCCCGCTCATATTCTTCTTTAGTAAAGTAAGGGATATATTTATTTTGAAATTTAGAACTTTCTGGGGAAAATTTAGTGAAGTTT
>NW_008420593.1:0-304 GCF_000622305.1 Nannospalax galili | reverse complement strand
CCTTACAAAAGCAGCAGTGGTCTTAACCCCTGAGCCATCTCTCCAGTCCCTGGGCGCCCTGGTCTCCCTGTAACCCCAGCTGGCTTAGAACTTGATATGTGGACCAGGATGGCCTTGCTCTTACAGAGATCCACCTGCCTTTGCCTCCCAAGTGTTGGAATTAAAGGCATGTGCCACCATGCCCAGCTGGACACTGTTTTTTATTAAGGTTTACTGGATGCCCTCCACAAAAACTGATCATACTTCAACAATGATTTGGACTTACTTTTTAAACTAATTATGTACACACACACACACACACACA
>NW_008420592.1:0-304 GCF_000622305.1 Nannospalax galili | reverse complement strand
CTTCCAGGTCCTGCTTTCTACCTTCCCCTGGCCTGGGTCACCTACATGCTTGCTTCTTATGCTCCAGATACACTGGCTGCCAAGTTGAAATCCCAGAAGACAGTGCCTGCACAGGATGCTGTGAGAGGCTATAGGAGGCAGGGCATGATGGGTGAGCTGTTGAAGTCAACACAGTCAAACTGGTACAGTGCATCAAAGCCATTCCCAATGACTACTGCCAATCACAGATTCCTTAGAGTAGCTTTACTAGTCTTGTGTGTGTGTGTGTGTATGTGTGTGTGTGTGTGAGAGAGAGAGAGAGAGA
>NW_008420591.1:0-304 GCF_000622305.1 Nannospalax galili | reverse complement strand
GGGACCCTATAATCAGGGAGCCTAGCAGAGGGAGCTGATGGCCAGGAAACTGATAGGGTGAGAGAGCCTAGGACCAGGAGCCTAGCACTAGGGAACCTATCCTCAGGGAACCTTGGAGATGGACCCAAGTTTTCTTTTCAATATTTAAATTCCTACCCACCATCAGATGTTTCCCTCATCCTTACAGAGAGGGGAATCTTTGCAGAGAACATGAATGTAGAGACCAATGGCAGCCAAAAATGTCAGAATAAGCGATTGTTGAGGACACAGCCCTAAACAAGACACGTACACCATCCCTTTTACA
>NW_008420590.1:0-304 GCF_000622305.1 Nannospalax galili | reverse complement strand
GAGGTGGAGGTCGAGGTCGAGGAGGAGGAGGAGAAGGAGAAGGAGGAGGAGATGGAGGAGGAGGAGGAGGTCGAAGGGAAGGAGGTGGGGGACAAGGTTGAGGACGAGGTGGACATGGGGGAAAAGGTGGAAGAGGTGCAAGAGGAGGAGGAGGAGGAAGAGGAGGTGGAGGAGGTACAGGAGGAGGAGATGGAGGAGTCAGAGGAGGAAATGAAGGAGGAGGAGGAGATGGAGGAGGTGGAAGAGGTGGAGGAGGAGGAGGAGGAGGAGGTAGTGGTGGAGGAGGAGGAGGTGGTGGTGGAGG
>NW_008420589.1:0-304 GCF_000622305.1 Nannospalax galili | reverse complement strand
GAATTCCAGGAATTCTTTTATTGCTTTCTTAATTTCTCCTTTGACCCACTCGTTTAGGAGTGTGTTGTTTAATTGCCACGAGTTCATGTAGTGATTAGACCTTCGTCCAGCATTAATTTTGAGTTTTATTGCTTTGTAGTGCGATAGAATGCATGGAATTATTCCAATATTTTTGTGTTTGTTGAGGTCTGTTTTGTGGCCCAGTATGTGGTCAGTTTTTCAAAAAATTCCATGAGGTGCTGAGTAGAAAGTTTTTTCTTTGGTGTTTGGGTGGAATAATCGAAAGATGTCTGTTAGGTCCATT
>NW_008420588.1:0-304 GCF_000622305.1 Nannospalax galili | reverse complement strand
CATCTCTTTTCCAAGAGTCAGCCTGGATCACCTTTTGTACTTCTTGTTTACCTTGTCATTATGGCTCTGTGCAGTGCTGTAAACTCTCAGATAATTAAGTGTAGCCAAAAATCTGACCAGAGTGGCCCACACCATGTCCCTCTAGCTCTGTCTCAAGGCAGTCATTGGTGACCAAGTTTCCCCTTGACGCTCTTTTTTTTTTTTTTTACTTGATTCTGTCTTTAGCCCAAATCCTGCTATATCTCTAATTTTTCATCTAGAGATGCCCAGGGGTACCTGAAACACTCCCAAGTCTTTGAAGGAA
>NW_008420587.1:0-304 GCF_000622305.1 Nannospalax galili | reverse complement strand
AAAAGTAGTGGACCAATTTCTTTGGTGGAGGAAATTTCTAGTCAGATAACATTGAGTCTTTGGAATGGTTGTTACTGATGACTCTTATGCAGGTCTATAATAAAAAAGAGTAAGTAGGGCAGTAAGAAATACAAAATATGCAGTTTGGAGAGGAAAAAGAGCAATAGTAGCTTAATTTCACAGCCAAACCATGAGCTGAACCATGAGTCTGGAATTGTTAATAAAACTGGGGTCAAGCACCAGGCATGGTGGCGCATACCTTTAATCCCAGCACTCTGGAGGCAGAGGTAGGCAGATCTCTGTG
>NW_008420586.1:0-304 GCF_000622305.1 Nannospalax galili | reverse complement strand
GGAGGCCTTGGTGGGAAAACTGTCTCCACCCCTACTATAAACTTTAGCTGGAAGAAATGCACCTTACTCAATCTTTGGAGATCATTAAAAACCATTGGGACAGTTTTTATCCTTTGAATGCCATTTGGAAACTCTTCTTCTTGTAAAGCCTTCCAGAAACTCCTTAGTACAAAATTTGGTTTTCTAGTCAATTTATATTCCAGTTGATCAAAAGAAAGAAAGAGCCACTCCAAATCAACAAACTCAGAGATGAAAGGGGAAACATCAAAAAAGACACCAGAAAGATACAGAACATTATAAGGGA
>NW_008420585.1:0-304 GCF_000622305.1 Nannospalax galili | reverse complement strand
AGTGAGATCCTGTCTCAAAAAATTTAATTGTGGGGCTGGAGAGGTGGCTCAACAGTTAAGGGCACTGGCTGCTCTTGTAAAGGACCCTGGTTTGATTCCCAGGCAGCTAACAACCATCTGTAACTCCAGTTCCAGAGGAATCCAACACATTCTTCTGACCTCCCTGGGCATTGCACAGCATGGGTTCACTTACATACATGCACAGAATACATCCATACACATAAAATAAATATTTAAAAAATATATAATTGTGGCCGGGTGTGCTGGTGCACGCCTTTAATCCCAGCACTTGGGAGGCAGAGGC
>NW_008420584.1:0-300 GCF_000622305.1 Nannospalax galili | reverse complement strand
GTGTGTGTGTGTGTGTGTGTGTGTGTGTGTGTTTATGTGTGTGTGTGTTTTGCTGGAAATTGAACTCCTTTAAAACTCTTCTTTTAAAATGTGCACACATCTCAGTGGAATAACGCAGTATATAGTTTCCTAAGGCTGTCATAATTGCCATAAATTTGATAATTTAAAACAACAAAAATTTGTTGTTGTCCAAAAACCTACTGAAATATTACACAAACAATATCTCTACATGAGTCCGTGTGTATAGCCGAAGGCTACATAATAAGAAACAGTGCCAGACAGGAGAAACCTTCCTTTGAG
>NW_008420583.1:0-304 GCF_000622305.1 Nannospalax galili | reverse complement strand
TCCTTACAATGTGTGTCATGACATGGTAAGTGTCTGGAGGTTCAGCCCCAAACAGGAGATCTTTGAAATCTCATATAACAACCTATATCTCTCTTTTCTGATGTTTAACTTCCTGTTATGTTTATGATACACAGTTGCACACAAAAAATGATTTATCTCTGGGGCAAATGCTATTGCTTAATAGCATTGCTGTGTTTGGCAAGTGATTTATGTTCTTGGTAGGTTAACTAGGCTCCAATGGATGGACCTAGACAAAAGGACATTTGGATATACAAATTAGACCTTATAGGCCTTATTATATACA
>NW_008420582.1:0-304 GCF_000622305.1 Nannospalax galili | reverse complement strand
TGAAGTTCTTCCTGTGCCCAATCATTTTAATTCTTCTGAGCAGTGAGGTAGCATTAGTTCATCAACCAACACTGACTGCACCCTGTTTGGCCCGGTAAAGAATGCAGTTCACAAAGCAAGGATATTGACCTCAAGGAGCTTCAAACCATTTGGAGAAATCAGTCATCAATACTGCCTTGTAACAGAGTGAGTCACCAGCAGAGTCACAGAGATGTCACAGGCTCATCTGCTCTTCCTCAGCAGCCTTGGGCTACACACGGGAGAAATGGGCTATCTGAGCATGCTTGGAAGGAGTGATAAGAAA
>NW_008420581.1:0-304 GCF_000622305.1 Nannospalax galili | reverse complement strand
ACACACACACATCAGTCAATTTCTAGAGGTAACGAATATATAAAACCACATCAAACTCTCAGTCATGTTAAATACACAATCATTTTCACAGTTATCTTAGTTTTCTTTCTATCATTGTGATTAAAACAGTCTAAACAAAATAAATTTGGGGAGGAAAGGATTTGTTTGGCTTACATATCCTGACCAAAATCCATTATCAGGGAAGCCAGGGCAGGCGCTCACACAGGGGAGGAATCTGGAGGCAGGCGCCGAAGCACAGACCGCAGAGGAATGCTGCTTATTGGCATGATCCTCTGGCCTGTGC
>NW_008420580.1:0-304 GCF_000622305.1 Nannospalax galili | reverse complement strand
TGATGGGATATTGAAGCAATATATTGGTACATGGGGTGATAGTTTTGGCACCTTGGTGCATTGTGATTTCACATTTTGATGCCATTTGATGCCACCAGGGATGATTTTCTTGTCACATGGTGGAATGTGGGGGAACATTGAACACTGTGTCTGCATATTGAGCATGGTGACAACACGATGGGTCTATTTAATGACACAGTTGTGCATAGTTGATGTCCTCATGGAGCATTGTTATGGCACATAGTGCACGTTCTTGTCCCATTGGAGCATTGTGATGACACAATGGAACATTGGGAAATCTTAA
>NW_008420579.1:0-304 GCF_000622305.1 Nannospalax galili | reverse complement strand
CAAGTATCCTGAGAAGATATGGTTAAATAAACAAAATATATACCTTCTAAGACAAGTTCACTTCTACACAACACACTTTTCAAAATGGTGTATGTTTATTACATTTATTTTTGTGTTGTGTATGTGAGAATATCTCTTTGTTCCCATGCCATGACACACAACTTGCAGGAGTCAGTTCTCTTCCCTCCTCCACATGGGTTCCAAGGATCGAACTCAGGTGATAAAGTTTTGTGGCAAGCATGTTTACTCATGGTTTGATGGAGGCAGTAACAAAAAGACTACAGGAATGGAAGGCAGGTTTTTG
>NW_008420578.1:0-304 GCF_000622305.1 Nannospalax galili | reverse complement strand
TTTTGGTTGTGAAAGAGATTTGTTCTGGAAAACAGTTAATAAAGTAAATGGTTTTTTTCCAGTCACTGATAGTTTATTTGTAAAATATCATCTTACAGAGTTTTAAAACATTTGAAACCCATGCCATAGGCATATAATGATGAATATTCTTTCCATTCGCTTAGAAAACAAGAACAAAACAAAATAGAAAGCCACAGAGTTTTGAAAAAATAGCCTGAACGAGTCATGGTGGCTCACACCTGTAATCCTAGCGCTAACACTGAGGCATGGGGGAAGGCTGTGAATTCAAGGCTAGACTGAACTA
>NW_008420577.1:0-304 GCF_000622305.1 Nannospalax galili | reverse complement strand
GGTATTGAAAAACCCAATAAGCCCATTTAAAATGACAGGAAAAAGCAATATTGAACTGAATGAAAGAAATGGAAAACAGAATGTCAAGACTGGATGATGAAGTTGAAGAATTGGACCACTTAAGAAGATAAAAAATTTTTTAAAACACAGGAATACTCACAAAATGTGGGACACCATGAAAAGTGAAAATTTATGCATCATAGGCGTAGAGGAAGGAGAATTCCTGGTCAATGGCATTGACCAGATCTTCAATAGGTTTATAGAAGAAAATTTCCCTAAATTAAGGAAAGACTTACCCATACAG
>NW_008420576.1:0-304 GCF_000622305.1 Nannospalax galili | reverse complement strand
TAGCTAGTTTCTGGATGAGAAAAGGTACAAGTTCAAAATACCAAACATTTAGAGAAAGAAAGTGTATGTGGTCCATGACCTTGAATTAATTCACCTGAAAAGAAGCCATCTCTCTCCTTCTTCTGTGAGTTTCCTTTTCAGGCAGTCTTACATAAGCACTCTTTCTATCAAGAAACTTCCTTTTGGTCCACTGAAAATCCATTCACTTGCCAACATAACAAGGGGAAGAAGCACCTGAGAAAACAAAGCAGGCCGTTCTCACTGTCTGCCTTCGCAGTAGATGCCCAGGAAGAAAGAGCTCAAC
>NW_008420575.1:0-304 GCF_000622305.1 Nannospalax galili | reverse complement strand
AAGAAGTTAATTTGGAACCTGACACCGTTTGTGGTTTACACAGTGCATGAAATCAAGACAATGAAAATTATAAAAGAAATAAATGGAAGAAAATTTCAGGAATCAATGTTCATTTGTTTTAGTAACTAAAAAAGGGAACATTCATTAACTCTAAATACTGTGCAACATCTAAGAAAATTACTTTTTTACACTTAAGTAGCTCAAGTAGCGCTAGCAATATATAAGCCCACGGATGCTACCAATCTATAGCTAGAAAATAGCTTTTCAGTCTAATGGAAAGTTGGAATGTTGAATGTCCCATTTT
>NW_008420574.1:0-304 GCF_000622305.1 Nannospalax galili | reverse complement strand
ATTATTATTATTATTATTATTATTATTATTATTATTATTATTTGCTTTTTGAACATTTATGTGTATGGGTGTGCAAGTGAGCGCAGGGGCCCTCAAAGGCCAGAGGTGTCAGAGCCCCTTAGAGCTGGAGTTACAGACTGTTGTGAGCTCTCTGATATGTGTGCTGGAAACTGAACTTGGGTCACCTCCAAGAGCCATCTCTCTTTTTCTGTTGTTGAGAATTTGTCTTTAAACTCCTTTACTTCTGATTTAGTGGGGTTTGGAAGGGAGTGGAAATAAACACAATTAAGGGTTGGTTGATGCT
>NW_008420573.1:0-304 GCF_000622305.1 Nannospalax galili | reverse complement strand
AGTAAAATTTATTTTCTTTGGAAAAGTTTTTGTTAGAGATTAAAATCAAATTTCCATTTAAAAACAGTAAGAAGAAGAGAGAGGTTGCAAACCAAGTGCGAGGCCTGGGATTTGGTTACCAGTATTAAAATAATAATCGGGATAAGTAATAGGAAAACAGTAGCATAATCGACTTTGCCCATGTCTCTATTGTACCAAGGCTCTGTCATAATGTCTGTATTATTTACCAGGAAGAAAAAGGGGAGTCACTGGACCCAGCTAATCCACCTGCTACAACAGAGCAGTGCAAGGCACAAATGTAACC
>NW_008420572.1:0-304 GCF_000622305.1 Nannospalax galili | reverse complement strand
TTGCTTTCATGCAGTTGATAAATTCATCTATTTGACATCACTGTACTATACCTTCAATATATGCTTTATGCCAATTAATCTTAGTTATTGTAATATCATAATCAGAATATTTTGTTACTTGTTACAGTCTGAATAAAGTTTGAAATGTCCCCTAAGAGTTCGTATGCTGCAAATAGCACCCTTATTGTGCCAAGATTGGGAGCTGAAGGACCTTTAAGAGCCATAATTTAATGGGAGATCATGGGAGATGCTGCCTTCTGTGTGGAATAAGGAAAATCTCAGGGGGCACCAAGCTATGTCTCAT
>NW_008420571.1:0-304 GCF_000622305.1 Nannospalax galili | reverse complement strand
TTTTGTCAGTGTTTTTATCACAGCAATAGAGATACTAACTTGAAGAGAAATTGGACCAGAAATGGGGTATGGCTGTGACAGACCTGACCATATATCTGGGAGGATTGCATAAGCTCTGGACTAGACAATTGCTTGTACTCAGTGCCCCATTCTATAGGAACCTGGAAGGTAATACTGGAAGAGGTGTAGATGATGGAGGGCTGCCTTGTGAAGCTTAAAGGGAAGCAACAATTCTATCAGTGCTGTTTGTGTCAAATTAAGAATTTTTGGATGTGAACCTTTTTGTGATTTACTGGGACAGTTG
>NW_008420570.1:0-304 GCF_000622305.1 Nannospalax galili | reverse complement strand
AGATCCAGTCAGAGATGTTGTGTGAGTGTAAGCTATAGGACTCTGAAAAGGATAGAGAAATGAATCAAATCTCAGACTCCTTTTAAAGGAAAAATGAGTGAGATTTGGTAACTCAGTTGTGGTGGGGGGTAGGGTGCTGAAAGGGGTCAATAAGCTATGGTACCACCACCTAAAATAGCATGTTTAAAGGACACCTTGAAGAGGAAGGCATGTTCTCCTTGCATATATTTTCAATGTGGTAATGGTATATCTGAGTGGAGATATACTGCAGGCATTCAGTGTGAAGTCTAAAAGAGCCTGGAGG
>NW_008420569.1:0-304 GCF_000622305.1 Nannospalax galili | reverse complement strand
GGGTGGGAAGGATGGTGCAGGTCCTTGTCACATGGAAACAATGGTCCTTTGTTCATGCTCTGCCTCTTGCTGGGTCAAGTCTTCTGCCCACGGTCATCCTTACTAGGGATATAACGGGCAGTGTCCTCCTGCCAGAGGCCTGTGGTTAGGATTTGCCGGTCATGAGGAAAACTGGGAGATGAGGCCCGGGCCTTACCTAAGCGGCCTTATCTGCCAGGCCTGCTGGACTCCTCACTGCTCACGCCATCTCAGCTCTCCTCGCTGGGGTCGATGAAGCAGCGATCCCTGTCCTCACTGGGAATCT
>NW_008420568.1:0-304 GCF_000622305.1 Nannospalax galili | reverse complement strand
TTTTTTTAAGACATGGTTTCACCATGTGGCTTAGACTCACATTAAACTTGGGAGTTTCCTGCTTCAGTCTCTGGAGTGCTGGTATACAGGTGTGCACCAACATGCCCAAATTATTTAGGAAAATTTATATTTTATAGATGGTATTTAAGTAATTTCAGGATGTTATACAGACCTACCAAGTGTACACAAATTTTGTTGTCCTAATAAAAACATTATTCCTTTTCATGGGGATCAGTACTTTTCTTCTTCCTTGTACTGCTTATGAGGATTACTGCTTTAAATCTGCTTTATGTGTGGCCCTCAG
>NW_008420567.1:0-304 GCF_000622305.1 Nannospalax galili | reverse complement strand
TATGTTCTCACCAATAAAATGTTAACTGTGAGTTGATAAGCTAAGTAATTCGATTTAATAATTCCCATTTCTGTATGTACACATAATTATCCAACCATATTGTATCCCATGTGTGTACAATCTGTGAGTTAAAAAGGAACACAAATCAAGAATAATGTCCCAGAGAAGATCTATAAGGCTGCTTTAAGGGAGTGACTCCTCAGTTGGTGTTTAAAGCTGTGGGGGTAAGAGCTACAATTGGGTTCTCCTCAGAAAACAACTAAAGACTTCTACCCAGGGTACAACAGCAGATCATGGTCATTAC
>NW_008420566.1:0-304 GCF_000622305.1 Nannospalax galili | reverse complement strand
CTAGAGGCCCATGTTGCCATGCCAGACTAATGTAGTGCTGGGGATTGAACCAGGAATGTCATGTGTGCTAGGCAAGCACCCTACCAACTGAGCCACATCCCAAGCCTTGCTTTTGTATTTTTAGATGAATTTTATTTGCCTTTCAATAAGAATAACTATAGGCTGTTTAGATAGCATGTAGAATTTTGACCAATGCTCATTATATTAAGCTTTTTTTTCAAAAAGTAGCCTTTTTAATTTTTAAAAAAATATTATTTTTATTTTATGTGTATGTATGTATTGCCTGGATGTATGTGAGCACCCA
>NW_008420565.1:0-304 GCF_000622305.1 Nannospalax galili | reverse complement strand
CTGTATACCTCTAATTCATAGATTTGGTCTTTTCATGTTGTCCCACATTTCCTGTGTATTCTATTCCTGTGTTTTTAAAATTTTTTACATAATCTTAGCTTAAGAAGTCCAGATCTTCATTTGTCTTCCAGTCTCGATGTTCTGTTTTCCCTTTTCTTCACTCTGCTTGTAAGGCTTTCTCCTGTTGTTTCCAGTGGGCTTACTGAGTTTTTCAATTCCATGTTCATTTCTTTGCGTTTTTTTCAATATTTCTTCTCTGTGAATTCACTTTTCAAGTTCTGAATCTTTTGATATTTCATTCAGC
>NW_008420564.1:0-304 GCF_000622305.1 Nannospalax galili | reverse complement strand
AAACTAGACAAACAAAAAACTTACATTGTTCTGGGCAATCAGGATTAGACACAGAACAAAACAGACAGAATCCCTTTCTATATACAGTGTTCTGTAGAGTGAAAGATAAAGCAGATAAAAGATAAAGCAGATGATTAACACAGCGCCACAATGGGGAAATGGAGCATGCTGAGGGAACCAAGCTGGATGAAGTTAGCTTGAAGTGAGATGGGAAAGTGAGTGGGCGTGGCCCAGGAGGTAGGTGTGTTGCAGATGAGGCCATGGGGAGTAAGGCAAAGTCTTCAGAGCTGGGGAAATCCATGAG
>NW_008420563.1:0-303 GCF_000622305.1 Nannospalax galili | reverse complement strand
TGCACATGGTCGTGTCACCTGCCCTCTCTGTCATAAAGATGGGCGTGTCACCTACCACTCTGACGTGCATACGGTCGTGTCACCTACACACTCGGTCATGCACAAGGTCGGGTCACCTGCCCCCCTGCCATAAAGATGGTCATGTCCACTGCCCCCACTGACGTGCACATGGTCTTGTTAACTGCCCACTCTGATGTGCATATGTTCGTGTTACCTGCCCTCTCTGCCATAAAAATGGTCGTGTCACGTGCGCCCTCTGATGTGCACATGGTCTTGTCACCTGCCCACTCTGATGTGCAGATG
>NW_008420562.1:0-304 GCF_000622305.1 Nannospalax galili | reverse complement strand
TGCTTCAATGTTGTACATCAGTGACCTACTCTCTTCCAATCATGGCTGAATGGAAGCACAGCAATGAAGTCAGGGTCATGATCCAGTCATGTTTCCATAAATCTTTTTCTGAATCCTGATGTATGGGGTGCACGGGGGTTTCAGGGCGCCAGCTGCTAGTGTGGCGCCAGTCTCCTGCGTGAACCTGGGAGGCGGCGGGTCCGGCAGCGCGTCTGCTCCGCGTTGCTGGTGGGTCCCTGCTTCTTCGCATCCACTGTGGGTCTCTGCTACTGGGGCTGGCCCAGTCGGGTACCGTTTCAATTTC
>NW_008420561.1:0-304 GCF_000622305.1 Nannospalax galili | reverse complement strand
AGGCTTTTCACTGATCACTGTTTCATAGAATCTTGTACCATGGGAATATATTAGTCTTCCCAAAAACAGAATTTATATCACACTAAAGTATTGCTATAGAGACAAGTTTATAGTTATATATGACAAAAAATTAAATCTAAATAAAATGAGGCCACTGAACAGAAACATTTCTCCCCCTTTTGCTGTCTCCATCCCGGCCCCGCCGCCCCCAGGTTTCTGAGGAGAAAATGGACGGAGCACTACTGTGGTCTGAATGTGAAATGTCCCCCATGGGCTCACAGGTCTGACAGTTAGTCCCCAGCTG
>NW_008420560.1:0-304 GCF_000622305.1 Nannospalax galili | reverse complement strand
GCTTTGAGATGGAGACCTTTGCAAGAACCTCACCTGAGTTCTAGAGAGTGACGGTAAAAGACTTCTAGACAGGAACTGTGATTCTGTAAAATTCCTCCATCTCTGAGGATACATCTAAAGCAAAGGGGCATCAGGGTCAGATGCAGGGTAAGTTCAAGGCTGTCAGCAGCCACCTAGGGAACTCATGGGTGGCTCACCTGATAATGAAGCCAACCTAGAAGCAGAGACAAGAACGCAGGGCAGTGTCTTCACAGTGTGGTTTGAGATGGGGAACCCAGGTGTCTCCCAGGCCACCACCCTTGAA
>NW_008420559.1:0-304 GCF_000622305.1 Nannospalax galili | reverse complement strand
AATGCACAGCTACACCAAGAATGTGAACAGAAATAAAGATGACAGGAATCAGTACACATCTTCCTTTAATAACTTTATACATCAACAGACTGAACTCCCCAGTCAAAAGACACAGACCATTGAGTGGGTTAAGAAGCAAAGTCATCTTTTTGTTGTCTGCAAGAAACCCATCTCACTTTCAAGGTCAGGCACTACCTTAAAGTGAAAGGATGGAAAAAAAAAATATTCCAAGCAAATGGCACTAAGAAAAAAACAGGAGTTGCAATTCTAATATCTGAAAAAATAGACTTCAAATTAAAACTAA
>NW_008420558.1:0-304 GCF_000622305.1 Nannospalax galili | reverse complement strand
AGGAAGCATATTAAATGAGTCATTACAAAACTGTAGGTTTGCAAGACTAAGAAGGAGTTCATAAAGGCAACAGGATAGAGTGTGGAGATAGGGGGCAAAGTAAGTGGCCCAGTGTAAGTGTACATCTGCATGAATTCAGATGAACGCACATAAAAGTGACCAGAAGAGTCCATAAACAGGTAATGAAGACAAGAAGATGGAATTTTCATTTAATTTGTGTGTATGTATGTGGGAGGGTATACATATGAACATGTGTGAGTATGCATGCAGAGGCCAGATGTGGGCAGCAGGTGTCTTCCTCAAT
>NW_008420557.1:0-304 GCF_000622305.1 Nannospalax galili | reverse complement strand
ACACATGTTCACTGTCATTTCCAATGAAGATTTGAACTTCTTTTGATTCTTTAAAGATAATGGATAAACGTTTGCTGGGTCTATGCCATAGTGATATTGACCAAATACCAGAAGTAACTGGACCATGAAGTCCATGATGGAATGCACTGGAGCTACCATGGGTGGAGTAAATTGCTAACTCCTCTCTTGTCTCAAGTCATCTTCCATATTCCAGCTGGATTCTGACCTGCTCCCAGAGAGGAATTGTGGGTGTTGTGTTCTATTCCACATTATAGCAGCTGCTTCTAATTGTAAAATACACTGA
>NW_008420556.1:0-304 GCF_000622305.1 Nannospalax galili | reverse complement strand
GCGGCAAAAGGGAGGGATGGCATGGTTGGGCTTAGGGTGGCATCTCTGCCAAAGTATAGGGAGCGTGAGGAAAAAGGGTTCAAGGGAGCGTGTGTGTGGGCAGTTGGGAAGCAGTGGGCATAGAATGGCAGGGCAAAATGGGGTCAAAGGGGTGGTGGTCTCCTCTGCCTCCCCTGTTATTATTGTCCCCAGTGAGGACCGAGGCTACATCCATGTTGTTGAAGGTAGGGGAAAGGCCCTTGAGTTTAAGCATGTAACCCCAGGAGACACTGCCAGCATAATCTTGGATGGTCAGGTTGAACAG
>NW_008420555.1:0-304 GCF_000622305.1 Nannospalax galili | reverse complement strand
AGGAAATTTAAAGACAGCCTCCCATTGAATCTGTGCCTTGGTCATTCCTGATAAATTTTATGCAAATGTATAATGAAAAAGAGCAAGTGGGGCAAAAAGAAATATAAACTGTACAGTTTAGTGAAAAAGAGCACTAGGAAGCTTAATGCTGCAACCAAGACATGTTCTGGAAAAGAGATTCTCATTGATAAGATCAATGCCATTAAGGAGCAGTGTCCTACCCTACAGAATGGGAAGAGTGTCCTCAGCACAAGACCCCAACCAGCAAAGCTTCCAAATTGTGAAAAACCTAAGGATTTTTCTG
>NW_008420554.1:0-304 GCF_000622305.1 Nannospalax galili | reverse complement strand
AAAAAATGATGTATGTGTGTGTCTCTGTGTATGTGCAAATGAGTGCAGGTGCCTGTGGAGGCCAAAGAGCGTGTTGGATCCTCTGGAACTGGAGTTATAGGACAGCTGTCTGATGGGGGTTCTGGGAACTGAACTCCAGTCCCTTGCAAGAACAGTAAGTGCTTTTAACTGCTGAGCCATCTCTCCAGCTCCAGGTTGTATACTTAACCTTGTTTGTTCTTAAATCTGTGCTGGTTTTAGCATTCATTAGTGAATTTTGCCTGCATCAATTATTACTCAGTACCTGTAATAGTATTCTCTTTCT
>NW_008420553.1:0-303 GCF_000622305.1 Nannospalax galili | reverse complement strand
TCACAGAGATCTGCCTGCCTCTGCCTCCCAAGTGCTGGGATTAAAGGCTACCACACCTGGCTAGGGACCCAGATTTTTATATTATACATTGATGACCACCAGAAAGCACTTATCATGGAATAGACACTGAGAAAATGGACAAAAATGACTTGGCAGATTATGCTTACCAGCCTTCTTTGTCTTTGGCTACCACAGAACTGACATGACAGGGACATGAAATACAACCATGCTAGTATAAATGGAAACTACATATCATCCCGACAACAGATATGTCCACTTACAAGAGCTAATCTTTATTTTTTT
>NW_008420552.1:0-304 GCF_000622305.1 Nannospalax galili | reverse complement strand
TTGCTTGGGTCAGTGTTTCTATCACAGCAACAGAAAGTAACTAATACAATACGTTACTATTTTTTTAAGTAAACAGACCAATAGTTAAAAAGAACACCTGGCCTGTTTTGTGGTGTGTACGTGTCATCCTCCATTCTGGAGGTGAAGGCAGGAAATCAACAGTTAAGGGACACTTCCTGCTTCATAGCAAATCAAAGCCACCCGAGGCTAAGTGAGACTCCGTGTTAAATTTAAAACATATCTTATGTATGCGTTAAGTACTTTTTACGGTTTGTCTCACTTTCCTTAGCTCTAGGGACCTGAC
>NW_008420551.1:0-304 GCF_000622305.1 Nannospalax galili | reverse complement strand
AAAAAAATAAAGTGAAGATGCCAGGCATGGTGGCACACGCTTTTAATCCTAGCATTCAAGAGGCAAAGGCAGGTGAGTTCAAGGCTAGCCTGGTCTACATATTGAATTCCAGGCCAGACAGGGCTGCATGACTAACTGACTGACTGACTAACTAACCAACCAGCTAACTAACTTACCAGCTAACTAAACAACCAATGAACTAATGTACATGAAGAGTAATAAAGGAAGACACCCAATGTTGAACTCAGGCCTCTGCACACCCATGCAAATGTCTGGAGACACATGCATACAAAACACACACAGA
>NW_008420550.1:0-304 GCF_000622305.1 Nannospalax galili | reverse complement strand
TTTTTTTTTTTTCATGACTTCCACTCTTTTTGTTTCCTGCTCTGTTGTTAGCCATTATTTCAACAACTGGAAGATTCCCTGGAGAACATTCTATTTCTGCTGTCTCTGGTCTTTGAGCCACAGATATCATTTATGGGCTAGGACTTTTGTGGGAGGGATTTGCAGTAGGAGAGCATAAGCCAAATGGAGAGCTGATTCTGTGGTAAATTAAATTTTTCTCCCTAAAAGATTTTTTTTAAGTATTTACTTAGGGTCTAGAGAGATGGCTCAGAAGTTAAGAGCACTGGCTGCTCTTGCAGAGGAC
>NW_008420549.1:0-304 GCF_000622305.1 Nannospalax galili | reverse complement strand
ATTATTCCCATTTTAGTGTCAAGATTGAGATCCCAGTGACTCCCCAAAATGCCTTTGAGGAAGGACGTGGTTAAGATGACCGCGTAAAGATTGCAGTGACATAAGAAGAAGGTTTTGCCTAAATCAGGGGAAAGAATAGAGTTTTAGTCCTTAGCTTCGCTGAAAATCTGGAAGCTTTTGCAACTAGATTAAAATCAGAAAACTTCAGGCTGGAGAGATGGTTCTGCAGATAAGAGCACTGGCTGCTCTTGTACAGGATCAGGGTTCGATCCCCACCAACTACACGGCAGCTAACAACTGTCTG
>NW_008420548.1:0-304 GCF_000622305.1 Nannospalax galili | reverse complement strand
TAGTAGTGGAATTCAAATGAACTCCGTATGAGTTTCTAATGTATACCTATTAAAATGACTTTAAGATGTTAGATAATACCAAGTGCTTCTGGCTAAAATGCATGGTAACTAGAACCTGGTATGTTGCTGGTGGGAATGGAATGCAAAATGGTATAGTACCACTTAATAACTATGATAATCTGAAATATATGTTTGGGCTAAGTCCCAGTTTCTTGATTTTTAACTCCTAAAATCTGTGTCATCTCCAAAGTGTTAAATGCTTTTTTTATATGCCAATGAATTACCTGATGACTGGCAGACCCCT
>NW_008420547.1:0-304 GCF_000622305.1 Nannospalax galili | reverse complement strand
AGAAATGCCCTGAGAAGAAGCTGGCATGGAGAAATTGGCTTCATTTGTATGTGGCAAGTGATCCAACTGATGTTCACATCTAAGAGGTAAATGTAACTAAAATATCACCTCTATATCCATAAGTCTTGGTACAATGTGGTATATTGGAACAGAAGTGACCATGTTATAATAACAGAAATTTAAAATATCATTCAATTCTGCTCAAGTTTTCATCCCCTTTCTCCT
Organism: Nannospalax galili; assembly: GCF_000622305.1. Lineage (NCBI taxonomy): Eukaryota > Metazoa > Chordata > Mammalia > Rodentia > Spalacidae > Nannospalax > Nannospalax galili. The sequence continues at coordinate 79 of NW_008420547.1, read as the reverse complement.
ACTTCTCCACCAAATGAGTAGGGCCATAATTATATTTAACAGCCAGAAGAAAGCTCTGGCTTAAACAGTGCTCTCTTTG
>NW_008420546.1:0-304 GCF_000622305.1 Nannospalax galili | reverse complement strand
ATTGGCTGTTGATCTAGAGAAAGGATAGACTCCAGGATGGTACCCAGATTTATTTGGTTGACTATGATGGGGGCGCCTGTACTCTGAGAGAGAGCAGAGGAGGGACAGACTCAAGGGGAAGATGGTCAAGTGCAGAGGTGGTTCTTAGGAGTGTGTCTCTCTGGAGCTCAGGTTGTGGCTCTGGTCACAGATGCATTTTTTGGCCCAGTGTACCTCTAAGTGGTTTTTCAAAGAGGACAGTGAAACTCTATTTCCTTCTTTCCACTGGGCTGATATTGTGAGGAGCAGGTGAAGGAAAAGACTA
>NW_008420545.1:0-304 GCF_000622305.1 Nannospalax galili | reverse complement strand
AGACAAACCCACAGATGCAATGGTAGCATAACTGTTATTGGAGTAGCCAGTAGTTCTCTGGTTGGAGTTAAAGCCTGTCCCTGAGAGTGGAATTAATGCCTGATATTGTATACTCAGTCACAAAAGCAACTATAGGCCCTAAAGGGAAAAGGTCTACCATTGCTCATCTAAATCAACATTGTGTTAAATTGCCTTATGATATCTGTGTTTATGCACACAGGCAGATGAGACCCTCAAACTCAATCAGAGAAGCTTCTCTGTTCAGTGAGTTGTGTTGGATGTAGGGACTCATGGCTGATCAAGG
>NW_008420544.1:0-304 GCF_000622305.1 Nannospalax galili | reverse complement strand
TTTTGATGGCACATTGGGTCACTGTGATGGCACATTGGAGCATTGTGATGTAATATGTAACATTGTAGTAGCACATTAGGGCATTGTGAGGACACATTTGGGTATTGAAATGGAACATTGAGTGTGGTGATGACACTTTCCTGCACTGTGATGACACACTGCTGCATGCTGATGGCACATTGGGGCATTGTGATGGCACATTGGGGCATTTTGAGAAGAAATTCAGCGTCGTGATTGCACATTGAGCATTGTTATGGCATACTGGAGACTTGTAATGTCTCACTGAGCATTCTGAAGCTATATT
>NW_008420543.1:0-304 GCF_000622305.1 Nannospalax galili | reverse complement strand
GATCCAGTGCCAGCTGAACAATGTTGACGCTGCATACACAAATGCTTCCAAAATCAGAAAACTACATGTGTGTAAAAGTTGATAAAGAGAGCTCTTTTCTGAGGATGAAATAACCAGTAAATGAGGTATTGCTGTGATTGAGCCAACAGTGAGAAAGATGTCTGCTTCAGAATCTACACTTGGACACTCAGCATTTAGCAAAGAAATGAGAAAGGTTTCTTTCACCAAAGAACGGAAGAAAACTAATAGTGATGAAAGGAGAGATTCTGCATTAAATGTCATATTTCGTGTGCTTCATTCTGTA
>NW_008420542.1:0-304 GCF_000622305.1 Nannospalax galili | reverse complement strand
GATGCTGAGCTGACAAACGCTGAGCACTCTGGGAAAAATGGGAGGAGCTATTGCCATTGTGGAAACAGAGCCATGGACCCCAGGGAGGCACTGCTAGAAAACCTGGCAGAGACTACAAGCACAAGCGTTTCAAATATGGGGAAGAAAAAGCCTAAGGGAATTCATGCCTCTATAAGTCACCCTTTCCCAGATATCATAAATTATGCAAAACCCAAATAGAATGTACTCTGTCTGATTATCAGCCCTGGGACCTCAGAGAGCTAGGGCAAGTGGCTCTCCCAAGAAGAGGGAGGGGAAAATTTGG
>NW_008420541.1:0-304 GCF_000622305.1 Nannospalax galili | reverse complement strand
CTGCACTGGAAAGTGCACAGTCAAATGTAGATCCTGTGACTCTTTTGACAGCTGCACAAAATGGTGAGAGGTTTCTCATGGTGTTCTTGGTTTGTATATCTTTAGCTCCTCCCTGACACGCAGCTAAGGTCAACTGATTGGGTGGGAGGGGTAACTGGCTCCCCCTCTACTCCTTGAGGAGGGTGGGAAGGAGGTGTGGCTGTAGCTTCCTGGCATAGGGAGTCAGAGGACACTTCCTGGTAACACTCCACCCCTTCCTTCAGCTCTTACATTCTTTCCACCAACCTCTTCCGCAAAAGTCCCT
>NW_008420540.1:0-304 GCF_000622305.1 Nannospalax galili | reverse complement strand
ATCTCTGTGTGTCTGCAATGAGTACTAAGCCTGTATGTCCCCAAGGAGTACCAACCCTCTCTCTGTGTGCACCAGGATACTAAGCCTCTCTGTGTGTCCTCAAAGAATTCTAAGCCTCATTGTGTGTCCGCAAGGAGCACTAAGCCTCTCTGTGGGTCTTCAAGGAGTACTAAGCCTGTGTGTCTGCAAGGAGTACTAAGCCTCTCTGTGTGTCTTCACGATTACTAAGCCTCTCTGTGTGTCCTCAATGAGCACTAAGCCTCTATGTCTGTCCTCAAGGAGTACAAAGCCTATCTGTGTGTCC
>NW_008420539.1:0-304 GCF_000622305.1 Nannospalax galili | reverse complement strand
CATTGTGTTAACACTGGGAAGCATAGTGATGACACTGGGAAGCATTGTGATAACAATGGGAAGCATTGTGTTGACACTGGGAAGAATTGAGATAACACTGGGAAGCATGGTGATGACAGTGGGAAGCATTGTGTTAACACAGGGAAGCAATGTGATGACACTGGGAAGCATTGTATTAACACTGGGAAGCATTGTCTTAACACTGGGATGCACTGTGATGACACTGGGAAACATTCTGATAACACTGGAAATCATTGTGATAACACTGGGAAGCATTGTGGTAACACTGGGATGCATTGTGATA
>NW_008420538.1:0-304 GCF_000622305.1 Nannospalax galili | reverse complement strand
CAATGTGCCATCGCACTGTTACAATATGACTTCACAATGCTCCATTGTGACATCACAATGATCCAATGTGACGTCACAATGTTCCAATTTTCCAACACTATCACCACATGTGCCATTATATTGCTCTATATGCCATCACAATGTTACACTATGTCTTCGTGATGTTCCATTGTGACATCACAATGTCCCATTGTGCCTTCAAAGACCTCCAATGTGACATGAAAACGTTCCAATGTGCCAACACTACCACCTAATGTGCCATTATATTGCTCCAATGTCACATCACAATGTTACAATATGACTT
>NW_008420537.1:0-304 GCF_000622305.1 Nannospalax galili | reverse complement strand
CCAATCATTCACTGCTCCCTATGCCCATCCCCATTCAGACAGTCCCACAAGCAAGAGAGAACTCGGTGTGCCTGAGATTCTTTTTTATCCTTCACCAGTCAGTTTTTCTCCATACATGGCACCACCCCAAGGACCAGTGCAGATTACATCAAAATTCACAGGTTCCTCTTAAAAGGAAAAGAAAAGCATTGCTTGCGGCAGAGAGGACCAAGGACATTTCTACTTAAGAGACAGTCCTTACCTATAGCTTGGCATGACTCTGCTCAGTGACCCAGAATTAAGAACCAATATGGGTATTCTCTCT
>NW_008420536.1:0-303 GCF_000622305.1 Nannospalax galili | reverse complement strand
TGCCCTCTCTGCCGTAAAGATGGTCGTGTCACCTGCCCCCTCTGACGAGCAAATATTCATGTCACCTGCCCCCTGTGCAGTGCACATGGTCGTGTCACCTGCTCCTCTCACGTGCACATGCTCGTGTCACCTGCCTGAACTGACAAGCTCATGGTCAAGTCACCGGCCCCCACGTGCACATGGTGGTGTTACCTGCCCCCTCTGACGTGCAGATGGTCATGACACCTGCTCCCTCTGATGTGCAGATGATCGTGTCACCTGCACTCTCTGATGTGCACATGGTCGTTTCACTTGCCCTCTCTG
>NW_008420535.1:0-304 GCF_000622305.1 Nannospalax galili | reverse complement strand
GCCCGAGCAACGAGGCAGCAGACCCACCTTGCTGACTACTGTGCTGGAGCCCTGTTTGTGCAGCAGCTACTGAGCCGTGCTTATGGCTGCGATAAATGCTCCTTCACGGATATGGCCTTCCAAAAAAAGGCTGAAGGCACCTCAGTGGGCTGGACACTGGGCTACATGCTGAACTTGACCAACTTGATCCCTGCTGAACAGCCGGCGTTCTGCAAGGGCTCTCACTTCAGCTCCTGGGTTGTGCTCCTCCTGAGCTTTGCTGTCCTGCTCCTGGCTGCGATGGTCTTGCTACTGCCAGGTGCGC
>NW_008420534.1:0-304 GCF_000622305.1 Nannospalax galili | reverse complement strand
TTTCTACTGCAGCTGAGGCGGAGTTACATTCAGCGGGGGAAGAGGGTGATGGGGTGGTGCAGGAGTGGGTGGCTGGAATCTCAGGTGAGGGTCCAACGAACTTTCCTACTGCTTCCTCTGAGGGAACGTCAGCCATCAACAGGTCTGATCGCATTCAGGGATCCTTGGATTACAGCTATTCCAATTAAGGTGGTGACAGTGGCTTCACTCATGGTGCTTTGTAGCACTGAGCACAGAAGGAGCACTGAACCTGTAATTGGGTTCTGTACCTCTTTCAACACACACAAAAGAAAAATTAGGAAGG
>NW_008420533.1:0-304 GCF_000622305.1 Nannospalax galili | reverse complement strand
CCTACTGTAGGGCAGAGACCTTAGCAGAAGGCCTGAGAGTGCCTGATATGACTTCTGCCTGGAGTAGGAGCTGAGAACTCAGTAGACCACCTGAGGGTGCCAAAATTAGAAGTACCCTTAGCTAACTTCCCAAGGTGTTCTCTGAGTACCTGCTAGTAGGAGTTAAAACAATAGACGGAAGGGTAAGTATATCTGACTGGAGCCTGAATTGGTCCTCAGTGAGAGCTCCTGAGTAGCTGATCTGAAGCCATCTGTTCCCTCAAAAATAAAATCTGAGAGAACCTGAAACCTAGACCAAGCAGCT
>NW_008420532.1:0-304 GCF_000622305.1 Nannospalax galili | reverse complement strand
TTTTATGTTTTCTTTTTGCTTCTCTGTATTTTGTTAAGATTTTTCAGAGACCATGTAAGAAGAAAATTTCTGTACCCTATAAGGTTGCAGTTTGAAAAGTTGCTTTAAAAATGTTTAAAGATTTTATTTTGGCACATTATTTTAGTTAGGTAAGTTAGGTATCCTCAGAGGACCTTGGCTGGTCGTTCATTCCTATTGAAAAGTTACGTATGTTGGCAGCAGCACCTAATTCTCTTTGTAGTAAGGAAACTTGATAACAGAAGACAACATTGGGAATTGTTCTACACTGAATTATAAATTTGAA
>NW_008420531.1:0-304 GCF_000622305.1 Nannospalax galili | reverse complement strand
ATTCCATGAGGGATGTGAGCATCAGTATTATAGTTCATAACTGGGCTCTAAATTTTTCATTAAATCTGTACTGAGCCAGGCACTGTGGCCCATGCCTTGAATCTGAACATCATGAGACAGAGGCAGGTTTGTACCTGTGAGAATGAGGCCAGCCTGGTCTATACAGATAGCTCTATGCCAGCTGGGGTTATAGGGAGACTCTTTCTCAATGAAAGACACAAAACCTCTACTGATACAAACCAGTGTGATTAGTGCCTGAGTCTCTTTCCTCTAGTGATTCACTGTACATCCAAGTCTCTTGTGG
>NW_008420530.1:0-304 GCF_000622305.1 Nannospalax galili | reverse complement strand
CAATGTAAAAATTTGGAGTACACAAGGTGCTGTCAGAAGTAAGGGTCTGGGAGTGATGTTTGGGATTCCACTTCAAACTCTGCAGACTTTACACTCTGCAAATTGATAGCTAGTGAGCCTTGCGTCACTGCAATTTCTCCATTTGTAAGCTGGTGATGATGGTGATGATGATGACAATGATGACAATGATGGTGATGATGGTGGTGATGATTGTGGTGATGGTGATGATTGTGAAGATGATGATGGTGATGATGGTGATGATGATGGTGATATGACAATGATGGTGATGATGGTGATGATGACG
>NW_008420529.1:0-304 GCF_000622305.1 Nannospalax galili | reverse complement strand
AGCTTCTAAAATGGATAAAGCAGGCTGGAGTCCATCAAAAACTTGCAGTCAGACTTTGCAGTGTCATTCACCTGATGCTGACTTTAGAGACATGAAAGATGTAAGAGGGAACGGGTAATCAGATCCTCCTCAGTTTCTCAGAGAGTCTCGGAAGCCAGGCAGCACACAGCAGGGGTTTCCCTGCATAGAGAAGGCCCTGGTAGGTCATTATGTGAAGCCATGAAGGGGAAGCCTGGTTGGCAATGGAGACCCCCAGAAGACGTTCGTGATGCCAGAGCTGTGAGGCATCTGCCAAGAAGACCTG
>NW_008420528.1:0-304 GCF_000622305.1 Nannospalax galili | reverse complement strand
ACCACTTAAGAAACCCAGGTCCAATTCCCAAAATGCAAATATGATAAGCCACGAAAATGTGCCCCATTCCTCACATAATTACGATTCTTTTTTTAAAAAAAATTATGTGCATGCATGTATTGCATTCATGTATGTAAGCATACCTATGCTGTGGAATGCCCTTAGAGGTAAGAAGAGGGTGACATTTCCTGGAAAGAGTTATGGATGGTTGTTAGTCACCATGTGAGTGCTGTGATTCAGACCCTAGTTCTCTGCAAGAGCAGCCAGTGCTCTTATCTACTGAGCCATCTTCCCAGCCCCAAAT
>NW_008420527.1:0-304 GCF_000622305.1 Nannospalax galili | reverse complement strand
CTCCCATTCTGTATCATGAACCTGATTCCTCCTCAGTGCCCCTGCCCTGCTACTTGTTGGTGATGGCATTGGGACCTGGTCTCCTGAGAGTCCTGTCTGTCCATAGTGTTAATAACTTTTCTAACAAACTTTCTACTCCTAGCAATCCATCTCAGTGTCCCTCTTGAATCTCACATCCAAGGCCTTTCAAGAGATAAGAAAAGGTGATATGGGGTCGGAAAAATATGAAAGCAGTACATATAAAAAATGTAATCAAGGGGCTGGAGAGATGGCTCAGCAGTTAAGAACACTGGTTGTTCTTACA
>NW_008420526.1:0-304 GCF_000622305.1 Nannospalax galili | reverse complement strand
CTGGGGCTACAAGGAGACCCTGTCTCAAAAACCCAACTATGCAAAGCAAAAGTAAACAAGACAAAAAGTCAATAAGAGAAAACAAGTGACAAGAGATGCTGATGAAAATGTGCACAGGAAGATCTCATCCCTGATGGGAACTGCCCTGTGACCCTGCCGCACCACCTCTACTTATGTCTGAGCTACAACCTATGCTACGTATTCAGAAGGCCAGCTTGGAGACACCAGACTCTGTCTCCAAAGAAAGACAGCGAGGAAGGGAAGGAAAGAGAGGGAGAGGGAAATAAGGGTGTGTGTGGGGGGG
>NW_008420525.1:0-304 GCF_000622305.1 Nannospalax galili | reverse complement strand
CAAGACTATAGATATGAAGCAAATGGACCATATTAATTGTGGCATATTTAATCACATGATGAAAAATAGTACTTGCCACATTGGGTTATCATTGAACAAATGTGTTCATTATTTCAGCTGGTGGAGCTAAGAAAGTTTAAGCTTATCACAAGTAACTTAGGTATTACTTATCCCTCAAGCTGACTATACATTACAGTTTCAAAATTTGCCTTGGTCAAAGGTTGTTTCTTCCTCCTCCCCCTCCTCCTCCTCTTCTTCTTCCTCTTCCTCCCCCTCCCCCTCCTCCCCTCCTCCTCCTCCTCCT
>NW_008420524.1:0-304 GCF_000622305.1 Nannospalax galili | reverse complement strand
CCTTAAACTAAAAAGCTTCTGTACATCAAAGGAGGAAATCAGGAAAGCGAACAGAAAACCAACAGAATAGGAGAAAATCTTCACCGGGGACACATCTGACAGAGGTTTAATGTCCAGAATATATAAGGAACACAAAAAACAGAGAATCAAGATAATAAGTAACCCAATTAGAAGATGGGCTAAGGAACTGAAAAGAGCGTTCTCAAAAGAAGAAGTAAAGAAGGCTATGAAGCATCTTAGAAGATATTCAACTTCTCTAATAATTAGGGAAATGCAAATTAAAACCACTTTAAAATTTCATCTT
>NW_008420523.1:0-304 GCF_000622305.1 Nannospalax galili | reverse complement strand
AAAAAAAAAAAAACATTTGGAAGCTATTCTTATTTCTCCTGCTCTGGTATAGCTTAAATAGGATCAAAATCTTCTGTTACTTGAATATTTGAAAGAACTTACCTTTGAGACCATCTGGACCTGGCACTTTTGAGGAGAAGTTGCTTTTTCATAACTTTCTAAAGTTCTTTCATTGTTTTAATATAGGTTTTTCATCTTTAAAAAAATTTTTTTATTATTTTTATTTTATGTGTATGCGTGTATTGTGTGCATATAGGTAAGTGCACCTGTGTCCTGCAATGCCTGCAGAGGTCAGAAGAGGCTG
>NW_008420522.1:0-304 GCF_000622305.1 Nannospalax galili | reverse complement strand
GATGGGGAGAGAATGCAAACATGAAACATTTTTATGAAATGCACAAAAATTTAATAAAAATATATATTGAAAAATTCTTGTAAGGGAAAAACACAGGGGGAAAAACCTGCCATTATCTTGCACAGGCAAGAAATGTGACATGGGAGATGTGGAAAAATTAAATAAAGAATTAAATGAAGTGATATTTGTATACAAGTCATTTCCACATAATTCATGTGGAATAAAAGAAGTCATTTGACATTTACCAGAGGAAAAATCTTGACGAAATTGCAATAAATTAAACTATCAGAATCTCTTTCTTTCT
>NW_008420521.1:0-304 GCF_000622305.1 Nannospalax galili | reverse complement strand
CAGGATTTGTTTTCAGGCATTTTGATAGCTATTGGAGTGGCTAGAATCAGTATCAGTTACCTCTCAAAGGCTTTTAGATAGGGAGAATAAACAAATTTAGCCATCATTTAATTTTTTAGGCTAGAACAATAGATGGTTGCCTCCCTTAGCAGTAGGTGGGCACTACAGTATTTCAGACCAAGATTTCAAGTCTTACATCTGAATAGCCTTGTCTTATTAGGAACAAAATAATCAATCAGAGATAATTGTCTAAATAACATGAGAACTTACGTCTAATGTCTGGGTTGTGTAATCCCTTGAACTC
>NW_008420520.1:0-304 GCF_000622305.1 Nannospalax galili | reverse complement strand
CTTGACCTGAGCACCTCTAATGGAGCTTACCTCTCAGTACTGCTCCACAGGGCATTAAGTTTCTAACATGTGTTTGGGGGGGTCACATTCAAACCTCAGCAGGGTTCACCCATCCAAATTTGTTGGCTTAAATGCTGATTCTTCTTTGAAAGCTTCCCTGTGCCCCTAAGCCTGGGTTAGATGCTCTTCCTGCACATTCCTATGGAACTCCCTCTCGGCATTCCTTGTTGCTGGTATCTTTTCATGATTCTCGAAACTTCGAACTCTTTGGAAAGTGGCTGTCTTATTCATCATTGCTAATGCA
>NW_008420519.1:0-304 GCF_000622305.1 Nannospalax galili | reverse complement strand
ATACATACAATGAACTTTAAGGGGGAAAATAGGAATAAGAAATCAAAGTCCAAAAGATTTGGCAACATGAGTTTAATTTTGGTGGAATAATGAAGGTTTCCATTAGCTCTGCTCTTTTTTTAAGAAAGCCTAATGAGTTTATTGGGCTTGCTAACAGAGCATAGGGTAGGGGTTTCTTTACAGAAGAGTGGGTGCCCCCTCATTTACTACTGCACGGAAAGTCCACCCTCAAATATACATCCTGTGACTTCTGACAGCTGCACAAAATGGCAAGAGAGGTGCCTCATGGCATTCTCAGCTTATA
>NW_008420518.1:0-304 GCF_000622305.1 Nannospalax galili | reverse complement strand
TGTATGACACAGGCCTGGATGGAAAAACTTTGGGGTATGAAGACTCCTTGGGAGGCTATAATTGTAAATTCAAATCTGGGGTTAGAAACCTAAGAGCTAAAAGCTTCTATGTCTGCCTAGGTCCTCATGTTAAACCAGGGTGTGGGGGGGCCCAACACTATTACTGCCAACACTGGGGATGCAAAACAACCGGGAAAGCATGGTGGTTAGCAACTGCCCCAGGGGAGCTCATTACCATCAGGCAAAACCGGATGGGGACACCATGCCAGACTGGTTTGGGTAGCAATCCCTCACATTGCAATCC
>NW_008420517.1:0-304 GCF_000622305.1 Nannospalax galili | reverse complement strand
GGAGTAGACTTTGCAAGTAGTAAGATTAGTATACCAGTAGTGAACAGATCAGCAAGCAACTTCAGAGGCAGCCTGATTGCTCTGTGGGTCAGAAGCCTGAAGGGAAACTGAGGGTATAAGATAGGAATTGCAGTGAGAAAGGAATATGAGGCTGGCCTTTTCAATATTGGCCTCTGACCTTGCCTGTTCATTGCATAATAGAGAAAAAGATAGAGGTGTTAGCTTGCCATTATGGCTAGGGGGCCAGAAGAAAAAGAGAGCCCAGATTAGATTGACAATAAAAGACTCATCCTGGGACCCCAAA
>NW_008420516.1:0-304 GCF_000622305.1 Nannospalax galili | reverse complement strand
GGGATTTAGGAGGAGGTGGATCCAATCCTGCTGTAACAGAGGGTGTTGGGGCAGTCCTAGCTCTTTTCTCTTTGTCATTTAACATTTCCTTCTTCAAAGCTTCTAACTCTGCCCTTAATCGCTCAATTTCCCAGTGATAGTTAGGCTTCTCAGACAAAGCAATCAGAGATGGATATTTTTCCTGATCATACTTAACTACCTCCTTTCCTAGGGCAGGCTCATCTTCAGGGTTAAGAGATCCCTTTTCTAGTCCAGGACAGGGGTCTTCATAAGATGGTGGCAAGGCTAATGGAGCCGGCTCTGG
>NW_008420515.1:0-304 GCF_000622305.1 Nannospalax galili | reverse complement strand
GGCAGGGAGGATAGCTGGGAGAGCAACGTTCCAAGCATCAAGCACAGCATGTGTGTGGCACAGCATGCTTAAAAAACACAGGGACCAGCGTGGGTGGAGTGGGATGGACCAGGCCCCCGCTGGCCCTTTCAAATACTTCACTGACAAGAAATGAGGTGGAACACAAGTGTGTGACCCATCAGCTTCTCTTTTGTCACTGGAATCATCCAGTGGACCCAGTGTCATAGATTCATACAGAGGGACCAGGAAAGGACTCCTACGCCAGCCATGAGGACTCTTGGAGAGGACAGGCTCCCTGAGCCCA
>NW_008420514.1:0-301 GCF_000622305.1 Nannospalax galili | reverse complement strand
GCTGTCTTAGATGATCTCTGACACCTTCCAAAGTTCTGTTATTAGCAAAGAATGGGAACATCCCTTTTGTTTGGGTGATGAACATTGCATGATGGGCCTAAAGTGGAGCTGAGATGGAAGATGATAAGATGACACAGCCATCAGTGTGCAGGTGCTGGGGAAAGTGAGATCTCTCCATCTGTCCCTCAGTCTGAGTAGCTTAACCAGCTGCTGTCTCTTTAAACTACAGCTGCAGCTACTTAGAAGTGCCTCTCCAGGAGAGAGAGAGAGAGAGAGAGAGAGAGAGAGAGAGAGAGAGAGA
>NW_008420513.1:0-304 GCF_000622305.1 Nannospalax galili | reverse complement strand
TGGATGTGTTGTTGGTTTCTAGCTGCCAGGGCAGATTTCCAGTCAGCATCTATCTGCTCATCAACATGAAGCAGGGTGTGCCTGCACTGTTGGTCTCATGCCTAGCCTCCTAAAATCTACCCTTTTTGTTTTAAATTGTTGGAAGTCTTGGGGGAGGCAGTGGCTAACTGTCCTCTCAGGTTTTAGGACATTTTTATGAAGCTGCATCTGTCTTAGGTTGCTCTCCCTACACATGACCCTTACCCGTTATTGAAGTGTGCATCTAGCCTCATGCCCATCCTGTCTTAGGTTGACTTATTGTGGG
>NW_008420512.1:0-304 GCF_000622305.1 Nannospalax galili | reverse complement strand
TAGCCTCAGCTGGCCTAGAACTCACTACATAGACCAGGCTGGCCTTGAACTCAAAGAGTTCTGCCTTTGCCTCTCAAGTGCTGGGATGAAAGGTGTGCATGGCCACATCCAGCTGGCATTTTGTTTTTTGAGACAGGGTTTTACTCTGTAGCCCAGGCTGACTTTGAATTTGTGATCTTCCTGTCTCAGCCTCCTGAGTGCTGAGATTACAGAGGATAGCCACCATGCCTGACTTAAAGGATACTGAACAGTGCCCTTTGAGACCCTGAGGTTGGCAGCTGTCTTGGTTTCTTTTCTGTTGTGA
>NW_008420511.1:0-304 GCF_000622305.1 Nannospalax galili | reverse complement strand
GTGCAGATTGTCGTGTCACCTCCCCTCTCTGATGTGCAGATTTTTGTTTCACCTGCCATCTCTGACGTCTAGATGGTCGTGTCACCTGGCCCTTCTGACAGGCTGATGATCGTGTCACCTGCCCGCTCTGCCGTACTGATGGTCGTGTCACCTGCTGCCTCTGACATGCAAATTGTCGTGTCAGCTGCCTGCACTGACGTGCACATCGTCGTGTCACCTGCCCACTCTGTTGTGCAGATTTTCGTGTCACATGCCCCCTCTGAAGTGCAGATGCTGGTGTCACATGCCCCCTCTGATGTGCAGA
>NW_008420510.1:0-304 GCF_000622305.1 Nannospalax galili | reverse complement strand
CACAGCATTGCCCTCAGCTTTGAAGAGCTCCTTTTGAGTTGGTTAAACATTGCTCTCTCTTTTTTGAGACAGGGTCTTCCTGTAATCCCAGCTGGATCTCACTATGTAGACCAGGCTGGCCTCCATCTCACAGAGATCCTCCTACCCCTACCTCCCAAGTGCTGTCATTAAAGGTGTCTGCCACCATGCCTGGCTGCAAATATTATAATTTAATAATGCTGATATTTATCTCTTTTTGATTACTGGTGAGAACTGCTTTATTAATATTTGCCCATGAATTTTCCATCTATAGACAGTATTTTTT
>NW_008420509.1:0-304 GCF_000622305.1 Nannospalax galili | reverse complement strand
CGCCCCCCCCCCGCACTGGATTTCATGCAATGTCATTTATGTTAGGGCCTATCCAGTTAAGTTACCGTATCCTGAAGTCATCCACTGGGGTCTAGCCAGCCTAACTGGAGTCCATTCCTTAAGGAACATCAGCCATTTCTCATCCCATAGTAATCAGATGCTTAATAGGTCTGCAACAAGTAGGGACTATTATAAAGTCCTACAACTGATCACACACAGAGATTAAGTGTCTGTGAGGTGCCCAATCCTAAGTGACACATCTGACCTCTGCAGGTATTGTGTGACAGGGGTACACATACATTCA
>NW_008420508.1:0-304 GCF_000622305.1 Nannospalax galili | reverse complement strand
AGTGCATGGAAAAGCAGGCTCTTTTTTCTTAGACATAGCACTCATCTGCTCTATTCCCAATTGATATGTGAGGAATCCCTGTTTCCTTTCTCTAGTCATTAAGTCCTGCCAGCTCACATTCTTCCTTAGACATGGGCAATCTTACAAATGGAAAAGGGTATATCAGAGACGTAATAACACTAAGCACTTTAAGGCCCCTTTTCATTTATTCAGAGGTTATATCCTTCAGAGATTGGGAAGACATGCAGTGATTAGAGTATGTACTCATGACTTGCTCTTCCAGAGGTCCTGAGTTCAGGTTCTG
>NW_008420507.1:0-304 GCF_000622305.1 Nannospalax galili | reverse complement strand
AGGTTGCTGGAAATATGATGACTGGATATATTCACCAAGACTGAAAGAACTTGAACACTGGAAAGTTTTATACAAATGTGACTGCCCCCACTCCAACTGCAAGAAAGAAAAAGGAGTGGCAAAGTTAAAGGGAACAAATGAGCTCAAAACTAAGATGAAAACTTGGGGTAAATGTTAAAGACAGCTATCTTTCAAGGTGTGTTCTGAGAAAGAGAGATGTTAAATATGGCGAACAGTCCTATTTGTCAATTGGGCATGCATAGCGGTAAGCAAACCTACCAGAGTCAGAGTGGTTTTCCAGAGT
>NW_008420506.1:0-304 GCF_000622305.1 Nannospalax galili | reverse complement strand
CACTGTGCCCAATGTGTCTGTGTTACAGTTTCACAGCACTGTACCCTCTGTGGACATGTTACGGTTTCACAGCACTGAGCCCGCTGTGTCTGTGTTACAGTTTCACAGGACTGTGCCTCTGGGTACTTGTTAGAGTTTCACAGCACTGTACCCTCATTGTACATTTTACAGTTTTACAGCACTGTGCCCTCTTTATGCATGTTACAGTTTAACAGCACTGTGCCGTCTGTGTACATTTTACAGTTTCACAGCACTGTGCTCTCTGTGTACATGTTACAGTTTCACAGCACTGTGCCCTCTGTGT
>NW_008420505.1:0-304 GCF_000622305.1 Nannospalax galili | reverse complement strand
TCAGTAGTTAAGAGCATATACTGTTGTTGCAGAGGACCTGAGTTTGATTCCTAGTACACAGGTCAGATGGCTCACAATAGCTTATAACTACAGCTCCTGACACCTCAGGCTCCATGGGCACCTGCACTCACATGAACATACACATAAACACAAATAAATCTTCAGTGCTCACTTCAGCAACACACATAGCAACACATAATACTAAAATTGGAACTATATGGAAAAGATTAGCATGGCCCCTGCAGAAGGATGACAAGAAAATTCATAAAGCATTCCATATTTAAAATAAATGTATCTTTTTTTT
>NW_008420504.1:0-304 GCF_000622305.1 Nannospalax galili | reverse complement strand
AAATCTTCCTGTCCATGGCAGCCTTGGTGCTTGGCCTCTCACTGACCAAGGTTCCCCATGCTTCAAGCTTGACCTCTGAGCAGGAGCTCTGGTTGGTCTACAAGGGATCAGGCCTCTTGCCAAGGTCCCCGAGGACCTTCAAAGGTGATCTTGCAGCCATGCTCCCAGGAGACCCCAGCATCCTGGCTGCTGCTGCTGCTGCTGGTATAGGACTGGGTCTGGCAGTGTTTCAACTGGAGGGACGTGGAATTTGTGGTCTTCCTCAGTGTGGATGACATGTGGCAATCAAAGGTAAATGTTGAAG
>NW_008420503.1:0-304 GCF_000622305.1 Nannospalax galili | reverse complement strand
TTCAATCCTCACTCCCCCTTTCAGGTACTGTCCATCTTGGCTGGCTGGCACAGGCAGTAAAACATACTTTACTCTTGAGAAATGAAATGTATACATCTCAAACAACTGTCACTCATTAGTTAATTATCTCATTTTGACTCTGTAAAGAAGAATGAAGGATAGGGAAGGAATATGGAACTCTCTATGGAAAAATTTTTCCTGGAAAATATGGACACATGCCACTTCTCCTCATGTCAAAAAACAAAAATAAATGCGTTCCATAAATTCTTGAATGCGGGGCGGGTCTCTCTGGCTCTCTTCCTCC
>NW_008420502.1:0-304 GCF_000622305.1 Nannospalax galili | reverse complement strand
CCTGCATGTGTCTATGTGTAGCTTGTGTAGTTTGGTGCCCTCACAGACCAGGACAGGGCATCAAATCTCATGGACCTGGAGTTACAGAAGGTTCTGAGCTGCAATTTGTGTGCTGGAAACCGAATCTGGGTCCTGTGTCAGAGTGGAAAGTAATTTTAAGTCCTAGCCATTTCCCATCTCCTTTTACTATTTTCTGAAGTGTGTAGTTATTTCAGTCATAACTTCTTCCTGTATAATGAATAATTTTTGTTCCGTTTTCCTTTACCAGTTCAGTTTTCTATATTTTATTGTCTTGGTTATAGTA
>NW_008420501.1:0-304 GCF_000622305.1 Nannospalax galili | reverse complement strand
TAGTGTAGTTGTGCCACTGTGAGAAGCAGCACACAAGCAGACACAAGCAGGATTATACGTACGAAATCAGAGACAGAGTGATTCTTATCTCCTATTGTCCTGTGAGGAAGCCACTGCTTGTGTGAACGCTCCTACCTGTTAAGCTCATGCTGCTGGCATGCTCTTCTCTATGCAGTGGTCTCCCTCACCGCATTGCCTCTGACCAACTGATCTGTGTGCTTCCCTCCCACGAATGAAGACTTCACCACAGTCTAGGGCTTCACCCACCACTCCTGTTAGCAGCATCACACTCAGAATCCAGCAT
>NW_008420499.1:0-304 GCF_000622305.1 Nannospalax galili | reverse complement strand
CAGAGAGGGCAGGTGACACGAAAATCTTTATGGCAATGAGGGCAGGTGACGTGACCATGTGCACATCAGACGAGGAAGGTGACATGACTATGTGCACGTCAGAGGGGGCAGGTGATATGACAATGTGCACGTCAGAGAGGGGAGGTGACATGACCATCTGCACGTCAGAGGGCGCCTGTGACACGACAATGTACATGTCAGAGGGGTCAGGTGACACGACCATCTGCGTGTCAGAGTGGGCAGTTGACACGAACATGTGCACATCAGAGGGGGCAGGTGACACAACCATGTGCGCATTAGAGGG
>NW_008420498.1:0-304 GCF_000622305.1 Nannospalax galili | reverse complement strand
AAGAATGAAACAGCAAAAAATGACTGGTATACATAAGAACCATCACCTAAGAACACTAAAAAGATAAGGTTGGAGTGGAGAGGTGACTTGGCAAATAAAGCACTTGCCCTACAAGCCTGAGGACCAGAGCTGGGATCCCTAGAACCCACAAAAAAGGTGTGGTGGTCACCTATAATCTCAGTACTTGGGAGAGGGAGAGGGAAAGGAAGAGGGAGAGGGAGACGGGGAGTGGTAGGGGGAGGGGAAGGGGAAGAAGAGAGGGAGAGAGGGAGAGAGAGGGAGGAGGGAGAGGGGGAGAAGGGGG
>NW_008420497.1:0-304 GCF_000622305.1 Nannospalax galili | reverse complement strand
ACTTTCTATATTGTCCCTAGTTATCTGTTTATAAAGATCCATATGTACCCTCATTCCTATTAGATTTTTCTTTAAAAATCCTGGTATAGAAGGGTCTCCTCGCACACAGAAGCTCTGTTTATTATAACCCTTATGCGCAAGAAGAACCCATAAATTTCCATTTAAATCATTAGATATGGACAGCCTGGTTCGTTGCAGAGATGTGGTTGATCTAATTAATTCAATATCGTTAAAAGGTCTCTTTTGGGTTTTGACACAGCTATAACTTCCAGTATCTTCTAAGGTCAGTGCCTCTTTAAAAATA
>NW_008420496.1:0-304 GCF_000622305.1 Nannospalax galili | reverse complement strand
ACCTACCTGATGTTTCTTTCCACCAATGTATTTGAGAAGTGCCTTGACTTCTAATTTTCGTTGTTCTATTACTATAAAAACTTTGTGAAACTATTAGTGTGTTGGAACATGGACTTTAGGGTAACCTGAATCTGCTCACTCACATTTGGTTCCTGGATCAACTCTTTTTCCCTTCTTGCTAAGAGTTGTGGGTTTTCCACTGAAGGGGTACTCCAACTGCCTCACCCCGCGTCCCTGTTCACCCTTCAGAGGGTGATGTGATAAGAATAGGAGGTAGGAATTGACTAGGCAGTTAGGGTAAAAA
>NW_008420495.1:0-304 GCF_000622305.1 Nannospalax galili | reverse complement strand
CTGTTGTAAAGGATAGGGTTTTCTGATATTTAATTTAAAACAGAATTAAAATTCAGACACATGAAGTTGCTGGAGGGCACGAGGACCTTGCAGAGGTCCTAGCAAGCATCTCCTGAAGCCAGAACAGTTTTGTTTCTTAGCCGCGTATGTCAACAGACAATTATTGCTAGAAAATTAAGCCTTTAATGAAGCAGGAAATGACCCTCCATTTCCCTTCACATGCAGCTGTACTTCCAGTTGGCATTTGATAACATTTTGGCAGCAAGACCCTTTTACCTATGGTGCTTAAAAAGTTTTGGAATTA
>NW_008420494.1:0-304 GCF_000622305.1 Nannospalax galili | reverse complement strand
ATTATAAATGGTCTATTTCAGAGTACCCTCAACAAGTTTAGTTTCCTATCTTTATATTCTTCAATTGTATAAAGTATTACAGACCTATAACCTTTTACCTTGGTGAAGAATACCCGGTCATGCTGGCAACAGATTCTGAAAACAAAGGCAAAATATTTTTTTTAATATACAAAATTATCACACACTAAACTGACAAAACAAATCCTTTGTTAGTATGTTTTCTGCTGAGTCCATTCTAGGTACTAGTCTGCAATAATACTATATTGGAGAATAGTACATAGAATGGCCATAGAAATGTGTGTGT
>NW_008420493.1:0-303 GCF_000622305.1 Nannospalax galili | reverse complement strand
CCTCTCTGCCATGAAGATGGTCGTGTCACCTGCCGCCTCTGACATGCAGATTGTCATGTCATCTGCCCTCTCTGATGTGCCGATGGTCGTGCCAGCTGACCCCTCTGACGTGCAGATGTTGGCGTCACATGCTCCCTGTGATGTGCTAAAGATGATGTCAAATATCCCCTCTGACGTGCTGATGGTCGTGTCACCTGCCCTCTTTGACATGAACATGGTCGCATCACCTGCCCTCTCTGCCATAAAGAGGTCCGTGTCACCTGCCCCCTCTGACGTGCAGATGGACTTGTCACCTGCCCCTCT
>NW_008420492.1:0-304 GCF_000622305.1 Nannospalax galili | reverse complement strand
GGTAGCCCTACAGAACCGGAGAGGCTTAGACCTACTCTTTCTGGAGAGAGGTGGTCTATGGTCTATGTTCTGCCCTGGGGAGAACAATGCTGTTTTTATGTTAACCACTCGGGTGTGATCGGACAGTTTCTAACCAAGGTCCGCAGATGCCTAAAGGAACGGGAAGATGCTAGACTCCAACAACAAAACTGGGATGAATCCCTATTCACATGGTCCCCATGATTAACTACACTTATTACAGCACTGGTGGGGTCCCTGATGATATTCTTGATTGCCCTTACATGTATGGGCCATGTCTCATAAA
>NW_008420491.1:0-304 GCF_000622305.1 Nannospalax galili | reverse complement strand
TTAGCCATAAAACAGAGCTCAACCCCACCGTCTTTGCTTGAGAACAGGTACTCAGGTGGGTACCATGAGGTACAGCGTATATAAAAACCCTTTGCCTCGGTTTCCTTTTCGAGGATGTGGCAATATTACTGGACTACTATGCGGGCTGCTTCCATGGTGAACGGAGTTACTTCATGGCAAGTGGGAGTTTGGCAAGAGTCAGTCTGTGCTCCTAGCTGATCCTCCGGTGAGGGTGGAACACTCAGGCATCTTACAGAGTTCTGAGGGTTCTAACTTGGAAAGGACTGGGAAGATGGCTGAGCCA
>NW_008420490.1:0-304 GCF_000622305.1 Nannospalax galili | reverse complement strand
GGGAAGGAGGAAAAAGGATTTATTTGGCAGTGGATGGCACTGAAGATTATTATCAGATGAAATAAAATGTCACACATAGAAAAACAAATACTACATGACCTTACTCATATATGGTAGACAAAAACAACTCAGAAAAGGTGAGGTGAAATGTGGGTTGCCAGATACTGGGAAGGAGGGAAGGGAGGCTCATCACCGGGTATTGAGTTAAAAAGGCATAAAGAGCTCTGCTGTGTTGTTGCATAGTAGGGTAACAATAAATAACAGTGATGTGAGGGACATTTCCAAAAGCTAGAACCAAAGATTC
>NW_008420489.1:0-304 GCF_000622305.1 Nannospalax galili | reverse complement strand
CCCAGAGCCGACACAAGGCAGAGGTGGAATTTGGATTCCGATTAGAGTGATACATTGTATGTCCCCACAAAGTGGCAGGGGATGAATGGAAGTGGTTGGTGATGGTTGGCAAAAGGCTGATGACGCCGTCATCCATAGAGAGAGGCTTGGGGGGTTTAGGCAGTGTATTCACAAAACTGGTTAGTTCACAGATGGGTGGTTAAGATGGTTTGGTGGGGAAAGGCACTTGCTGCCAAGTCTGAGGACCTGAGTTCCATCCCCGGGACCTGCGTAGTAGAAAGAGAGAACAGACTCTTTGTGTTGT
>NW_008420488.1:0-304 GCF_000622305.1 Nannospalax galili | reverse complement strand
GTGGAAACCAAAAGGAACCCATGAAAAAAAGCAAGCAAGTCTTGGTTTTCCTGCTGCCGGACTTGGCTGTTTGAAGCAGCATGAGCCATCTTGGATCCGACAGCCTTTGTTATGAGGGCACCTGCATATTATGTCAGCCGCTTGGGGAAAGCCACCAGTGGGCTCACAGCCCTGTGTCCTTGGCTCTCCAGGAGAGGTCCATATGCCTTCTGGGAAGACAGCCACCCCTGAGATTGTGGACAACAAGGATGGGACAGTCACTGTCAGATATGCCCCCACTGAAGTCGGGCTCCACAAGATGCAC
>NW_008420487.1:0-304 GCF_000622305.1 Nannospalax galili | reverse complement strand
CATCTATAACTCCAGTTCCATGGGATCTGATACTCTCTTCTGTCCTCTGTGCTGTGGGCATTGCATGACACAACATGGGTGCACTTACATACATTCAGGCATAACACTCATACATATTTTTAAAAAGAACACTATACTCACCCCCATGAGATCCGTATAGTTGGAGTTTTATGAATTCATTAAATGTACATTCAAACTTGTAAAGAAATAATACCACCTGATAAAAGAGCTGCATATTGGCACAGTCCCTTTGAGAGCTGAGTGGTAATTCTCATCACCTCTTGGGTCAGATTGTTTCCCTCCT
>NW_008420486.1:0-304 GCF_000622305.1 Nannospalax galili | reverse complement strand
TATTTGATAATTTTTTGATAGAAACTTCTAACAAAATCTGAACAGATTGCCTTGATCGTGTATAGGCTGGTCTATTACAGGTTTGCCAATATTCCCAGGCCAGCTTACAGATCTCAAAATGGCTGCAGTTTCAATTGAGGGCTCCTTGTCTTCGCTAGGCCCTTCAGTCAAAATTTGTCTCTCTAGTGGAGAGAATGCTGAAATGTTTGCTCAAGAATATTAAAGTTTCAGAAATAAACTTGCTCAGCTCCTCCGCCCCATTACTTGGTACTTGCTCCATGTGTGCTGAGTTTGTGCGTGGAAA
>NW_008420485.1:0-304 GCF_000622305.1 Nannospalax galili | reverse complement strand
TTAAAAACCCTATATAAACTCACTATTTCTTCAATAAAGTAGATGTGTGTCTCTGAACCCGGTCTCCTGTGTCTGAATGCAGCTCTGCTGACACAGACTCCTCACCAGTCCTGGGTCTGGGATCGGACAGCAGGGCAGAGACCTTAAATGCGGCCCAAACAGATGGCCCCAAGTCTTTTCCTCCTCCAAATTCCTTTCTTCCATGCTTAGGGTCTGCTTTCTTCTGCATCATCATGATGCTTTATAACTCATTTTCCAGTTGAAATAACATAGGTAGGATAAAGAGAGTAAGAAGTCTGTTATT
>NW_008420484.1:0-304 GCF_000622305.1 Nannospalax galili | reverse complement strand
GTCTGCACGTCAGAGGGGCAGGTGACATGACCATCTTTAAGGCAGAGATGGCAGGTGACACATCAATGTGCACGTCAACGATGGCAGGTGACACGACCATGTGTAAGTGAAAGAAAGCAGGTGACAGGACCATTTGCAAGTAAGAGGGGGCAGGTGAAACGACCCTGTGCACATCAGAGAGGGCAGGTGATACGACCATCTGCATGTCAGAGGGTCCAGGTGACATGACCATTTTTATGGCAGAAAGGGCAGGTGACATGACCATGAGCATGTCAAAGAGGGCAGGTGACACGACCATGTGCAC
>NW_008420483.1:0-304 GCF_000622305.1 Nannospalax galili | reverse complement strand
TCATTTTAAGATATGCTGTTTCCTACATTTTTAATGCTACTAACATTTACAAGGAAAGAGACCTTTTTAATTAACAGTTTTATGTTGGCAAAATCTGTTAAAAGTAAACATCCAGGCAGCCCTGATAAATGGAGGTGATAATACAGACATTATGGAATGTAAGGATTAGGAAGAATTGTTGCAGGGGAGGAGGAAACTGAAAGGCACGCTTTGCCTTCAGGAAACAGAAGACATCAAGGAATAGTAAGACAGTGACAACCATAAGCCTAAGTGGCATAATTAGGAAGAGACCAAATGCTTGGGG
>NW_008420482.1:0-304 GCF_000622305.1 Nannospalax galili | reverse complement strand
ATCTAGTGGAGGTTCAAATGGTTTAAGTGATAAATTAGAAAGTAGAGCATGATGGCCACATGTGGGTGACCTCATGTGGATGTGGAGGGTGTCAGGGGAAGTTTCCAGGAGAAAGGCCTGTCTAGTCTCAGCTGGAAGAGAGGTAGGTTGAGTGAATGATAACTGCATCACCTAGGGGCATAGCACAGCAGATGGAACACCCAAGCAGGTTAGAAAAGCTAGAAACTGTGTCTGAATCATGAATTCAAGATGAGGAACCGTAAGCCTCCAGGTAGGAGATGAAATGAGAGGCCTTATTTGTACA
>NW_008420481.1:0-304 GCF_000622305.1 Nannospalax galili | reverse complement strand
TTTTTCTGGTTCCCTGTCTAGAACTTGTAATGCTAACTGCTCTTGCCTTTATTTCTCTGTCACATTCCCTATTCACCAGTCAAGGACCTTGTTTTCTCCCTAAAGATGAGTTATGCAAGGTGGGAGTCTTTTAGATAGACCCACTGAAGGAGTTCCCCAATTGCCTCACCCTGAACATCCGTGTTCAGCATGGAAGAAGCCAGAGCGGCCTGCTTCTCAACTCCCTATCAACAATTTTGGTAACCTCTTCAGTGGATGATGTGACAAGAATAGGAGGTAGGAATTGGCTAGGCAGTTAGTGTAA
>NW_008420480.1:0-304 GCF_000622305.1 Nannospalax galili | reverse complement strand
CAGAGGCAATTCATTCATATACATAAAATAAATAATAAATATTTTACAAAGAAAAGATTACAATGGAGGAGGCCAGAGAGATGGCTCAGCTAAAAGAACTGATTGCTCTTCCAGGGGCTAGGTCCAGTTTCTAGCAATCACATGGTAGCTAACAATTTACTATAACTTGACAGTTCCAAGGAATCTGATGCAAGAAACTCTACATAAACAGTAAAAATCATCTTTATAGGCAGCCTATAATTAATTTCCAAAACAAAAAAATATATAAAATTAAAATGAGATAAACCAAGCAAGATAAACCAAA
>NW_008420479.1:0-304 GCF_000622305.1 Nannospalax galili | reverse complement strand
GGGACACTTTAAATGGGGATGGCAGAAAGGGAAAATAAGACAAGGAGAGAGAAAGGAGTTAAATAATACCTAGCTAGTATAAAAAACAAGAGGGAATGGCACTAATCCAAAAACCTACTGAAAATTTGCACATACAATATCTCTACATGAGTCAGTATGTAGAGCTGAAGGCTACCTAACAAGGAACTGTGCCAGACAGGAGAAACCTTCCTTTGAGTTGTTAGCCAAGGTCATCCACAGGACTCCTAAAATTACACAGGCTGTTGCCACAGCCCTTAATTGCCTCCCAGACTTGAAGGTAAGA
>NW_008420478.1:0-304 GCF_000622305.1 Nannospalax galili | reverse complement strand
TCAGAAGACAAAGACAGATGAAGAAAGTCCTGGTCCAACTTGCCCTGGCCATCCAATCCCCCTTGGGTCCCTCCTCAAGACAAATCCAAGCATGGATGCTTGAGCTAGCCTGAGGGCTCAGGTTGCTTTGCCCCCTTATGGGATAGACACCAATATATTAACCACAAAGGGGCATGGCAGGTCCCAATGATGGGTAAGACCATCCTAGACTGATGAACCCAAGACAGGAGCCATGAGGGCAGTCATGGTTACTCAAGGACGGGCAACTTCAGCACCTGAGGAGAGGTGACCTAAGACAGGGAGG
>NW_008420477.1:0-304 GCF_000622305.1 Nannospalax galili | reverse complement strand
AGATCATAGATCTTAGAGAAAACCCCAAGGCTGTCACATCCCTAGACAAATTTGATTTCTTACTATAAGCAAAATATGAACCCTTAAATTACAGAGAGAGTATTCCAGTCACTACCCATCAAAGAAGCTTAGTTTTCAATAGACAGAGATTATTACAAAGTTCCACAGATTTTGAATTGCCCAAGCCTAAGTGGCTCATCTAGGATGCAACATCTACACATATGGCTCATAGAACATAGAACAAGGGATGAAAAGAACACCAATGAATCTTTCAATTCTCATCAATGAAGCTCCCTCATGCAAC
>NW_008420476.1:0-303 GCF_000622305.1 Nannospalax galili | reverse complement strand
CCATCCATCCATCCATCCATCCATCCATCCATCCATCCATCCATCCAAGAAATACTTGTTGAGCCTATTAAGTGATAATACTATTTCTTCTAGTGATGAACAATGTAATCTCTGCTTTCATCTACTAAGGGAAGCAGACATTAAAGAGGGTGCATATAGATTAATCATTGCAAACTACAAAGGGGCAGAACTGAACATTCAAGAGAGCATGGTACAGGGAAACTTTGCTAGACTGAGTGGTCAAAGAAAGCCACCTTTTTTTTTTTTTGGTCTTTTTGAGACAGGGTCTCCCTGTAGCCCCAG
>NW_008420475.1:0-304 GCF_000622305.1 Nannospalax galili | reverse complement strand
ACAGATGGTCTTGTCACTTGCCCCTCTGACCTGCACAAGGTCGTGTCACCTCCCTCTTCTGAAGTGCACATGGTAATGTCACCTGCCCACTCTGACGTGCACATTTTTGTGTCATCTGCCCCCTCTGACGTGCACATTGTCGAGTCACCTGCCCCCTCTGACATGCAGATTGTCGTGTCACTTTTCCCATCTGATGTGCACATGGTTGTGTCACCTACACTCTCTGATGTGCACATCGTTGTTTCACCTGCTTCTCTGACGTGCACATGGTCAGGTGACCTTCTCTCTTTGACATGCACATGGT
>NW_008420474.1:0-304 GCF_000622305.1 Nannospalax galili | reverse complement strand
CACAAGACAAAACAGACAAAATTAAACACAAGAAATTAAACACAAGACAAACACAGACAAAATCTCAGTCCTGGCCATGCCAGGCTAGATATGCAGATATATAATTTCTTCTCATACTGTAGTGCGTTCCTTCAACTTTGACTAGTGTGATTATCTTCATTTATGGAGGAGCTATTCTACCTGTTAGCCTTCCTTGATGATAGCAGTGTACTCTTTTAGCTCACCAATGATTTTACCTTGACTTATGAGTCAGCAAGGTTTGGACAGCCCGATCAATATGGAATCAAATGAAAGTGAGCAAAAA
>NW_008420473.1:0-304 GCF_000622305.1 Nannospalax galili | reverse complement strand
CAATAGCCATTTAAATGCAGCTGTTTCCTCAGCCCACGCCCACACTTGAGGGCCCTGTCCTTTTCCTAACATCTCTCTATGTACTAATACCCATGTCTACAACCAATAGTAAAAATCTCCTCTGTGGGCTGGCGAGATGACTCAGCAGGTAAAGGCACTTCCTGCCAAGCCTGATGGCCAGAATGCATTCCCTGGAACCCACATTCTGGAAGGAGAGAACCGACTCCACAAAGATGTCCTCTGACCTCCACATACACACTATGGCATGTGGTACACATTCGAACACACACAGACACAATAAATA
>NW_008420472.1:0-304 GCF_000622305.1 Nannospalax galili | reverse complement strand
TCTCTCTGTCACCAGCATGTGCATCTCTGTGTCACCAGCATGTGCATCTCTGTGTCACCACCACGTACATCTTGGTGTCACCAGCATGTGCATCTCTCTGTCCCAGTATGTGCATCTCTCTATCACCAGCATGTGCATCTCTCTGTCACCAGCCTGTGCATCTCTGTGTCACCAGCATGTGCATCTCGGTGTCACCAGCCTGTGCATCTCTTTGTCACCAGCATGTGCATCTCTGTGACCAGCAATAAAGCTTACAGTCAACACCAGAAGAATCCCTAATCACCACATGAACACATGGAGATTA
>NW_008420471.1:0-304 GCF_000622305.1 Nannospalax galili | reverse complement strand
TTGATCACTTAACCTGGTGAACTCTTCAGTTCCCACAGCTTTGCCTTCTGGAGAAGCCACTAGCTCTGCCTCCTTGTCTCTGCCCCAATCAGTTATACCTTCTGCTCTTCTTGATGCACTTTAACTGCTAGACAGCCCTTTCCACTGCTTTGGGGTGATCACTGCTCATTTCTGTCCGAGTATAGCCTCCGACAGAGACTTAGTGAGGAATTTGTTGTTTTCTTTAGCTCTTCATGACATCTACCACCTTTGCCAATCAATAAGTTCTCATGAAATGGGAAAAGAAGCTTCTGTGCTTAATTTA
>NW_008420470.1:0-304 GCF_000622305.1 Nannospalax galili | reverse complement strand
CAGACAGACAGACAGACAGACACTGATTTGCAGTGTCTTCTTCCTTTCCTGTGCCCTTGCCTGGTGCAAGGGAAGTCTTCACCACATGCTAATTTTCAGGAATACCATCCATACTGCCAGCTTTGGTGCCTCACAAGAGCTCCTGGCTCAGTAACATGTCAGGAGCATGTCTTTTGGGAGATGGTTTGGGGTTGGTGAGATTATCAGCCCCACAGGACCATAATTTATTACTTTCCAAAGCCTTGTGTAAATTCCTCAAATACTTTGAGCAGCAGGGTATGTCTGTAAGGAGTTCGGCCAGTAC
>NW_008420469.1:0-304 GCF_000622305.1 Nannospalax galili | reverse complement strand
TTCCTTATGATGGTTATACTGAGCATTTTTCATATACCTTATTGTATGTCTTCATCTTAACACAATGGTGCTGCCTAACAAAACACCTCATACTGTACAATTTATAATTGCATACATGTATATGCGAAAATATTAAAATTTGAGGGTTTTTTGACATTTAAGTTATTTTCCCAGTGTTGCATGAACTTTTTCTGGAGAAATGAACACCCAGCTCTTCAATTCAAACAGGATACCAAAGACAGTACAATTCTTGGTGAACCAAGAAGTTTATTGGGCTTAACCACAGCATGCAGGTGAGCATGCC
>NW_008420468.1:0-304 GCF_000622305.1 Nannospalax galili | reverse complement strand
AAGCCACCTTGGCCCTGGAGAAGAACCTGAACCAGGCACTCTTGGATCTTCACGCCCTGAGTTCTAGCCCCACAGACCCCCATATCTGTAACTTCCTGGAGAACCACTTCTTGGATGAAGAGGTGAAGCTCATCAAGATGATGGGCGACCACCTGACCAACCCTCTGCAGGTTGACCAGGCCACGGTCATCGCAGACTGGCAACTGGCATGCCCCAGCTGTCACAAGGTGACTAGCTCTTCAAGTGGCTCACCCTCAAGCACGACTAGTGAAGGAAATTGACACAACACAGGACCCCTAACCAC
>NW_008420467.1:0-304 GCF_000622305.1 Nannospalax galili | reverse complement strand
CTAGAACACTTTTGAGCTCAGAGGCATTTTGGGTGAGGTGTATTTATCTCTCCAATTACTTATAAACGCTGTTTATGAATAAAGGTTGTCTTAGTTTGCCTTCAATTGCTGTAATTAAAAACACTGACCAAAACCAGCTTGGGAAGGAAAGGGTTTATTTTACCTTACATCTCCCAGGTCACAGTTTACTGCTGAGAGAAGCCAAGGCAGGAACTCAGGGCAGGAATCTGGAGGCAGGAGCTGAAGCGCAGGCTACAGAGGAACACTGCTTACTGGCTTGCTCCCCTGGCCCCTGCTCAGCCTG
>NW_008420466.1:0-304 GCF_000622305.1 Nannospalax galili | reverse complement strand
CATGGTCTCAGTGGAGTCTTAAGGGGAACTCCTGGAGGATGAGAGGGCAGTTAGTGGGGGCTGGGTGGAGATGGGGTGCCAGCAAAGCATGCAGAGGCTCGAGACAGAAGGCCCATCAAGACATCAAAGATGGGGACGTTGACAGTAGTTTGTTCTAGGAGAAGCTATGTTCACCCCAAATAGTAATGGCTAAGGTAATGCATATGGTCATTGGCTCCATCTCAACATCCTAGACGTCTGGAAACGTGCTGTTAATGTATGCATTTCTCTTGACTCAAACAGGAATGAACAGCAACATAAAACA
>NW_008420465.1:0-304 GCF_000622305.1 Nannospalax galili | reverse complement strand
GGTCCTCTGCAAGAGCAGCCAGTGCTCTTAACCACTGAGCCATTTCTACAGTCCCAGAGTTAGGATTTAAAAAAAAATTAATAAAAGGATTAATGAACGTGATTACTGGCATGATGTTAAGCACATGGGTGATAGGAGAAAGATGTAAGGGGGGGGGAACAAGCCAAAGGGAACCAGCAACTGAAAATAGGGTGGCGCTCTCCAAGTGCTCAGATGCTATTTCTGCAAGCCCTGCCAATGTCGCATCTGCAGAGCTGGGTTTTGCAATTGGACATACTGCCAACTGTGTACACTATACATATTT
>NW_008420464.1:0-304 GCF_000622305.1 Nannospalax galili | reverse complement strand
CACCTATCAACTGAGGCTTTTGCTACTGCCTCCACACTATAAATCTTCTGGATTTACCCTAATAAATCGAAGCTGAATCACTAAATAAACTGGAGCTGCATCATGAAGCTGCATCATTGAGTCTAACTGAGCTGTAATTCACTGCGCCTGTGACCAGCCTGTGATTCAGTCTTCCCAGAGGGGGCTGTCCTTCTGTCAACATTCACTCGCAAAGATCCTGCTTTCGCCATTCCTGCACCTCCCCTCGTGATCTGGTGGCCAATGGATCGTGTGCACAGAGGGAGCATCTGGCAGCTTGGAACAG
>NW_008420463.1:0-304 GCF_000622305.1 Nannospalax galili | reverse complement strand
ATGTGTATGTGTGTACATGTGTGTACATATGTATATGTGTGTATGTGTGTGCCTGTGTATGTATGTGCATTACGTGTGTATGCATGTGTGTGCATGTGTGTATATGTATGTGTGTGAAATGTGTGCCTATGCATATGCATGTGCATGTGTGTATGTTGTGAAATGTGTGTGTGCCTGTGCATATGTGTGTGCATGTGTATGTCTGTGCATGTGTTCATATGTGTGCATGTGTGTATGCGTATGTGTGAGAATGTGTTTGCATGTGTGTACATGTGTATATGTGTCTGTGTGCGAATGCGTATGT
>NW_008420462.1:0-304 GCF_000622305.1 Nannospalax galili | reverse complement strand
CATTGGAGCATTGTGATGTCACCTGAAACATTGTAGTAGCACATTAGGGCACTGTGCTGACCCATTTTGGCATTGTGATGGCACTTTGAGCATAGTGATGACACTGCTGCACTCTGCTGACACATTGATGCACTCTGATGGCACACTGATGCACTCTGATGGCACACTGTGTATTGTGATGGCAAAATACAGCATTTTGAAGACATATTGGAACATTGTGATGGCAGATTGAGCATTTTTATGGCACATTGGAGCATAGTAATTTCTCCGTGAGCATTGTGATATCATATTGGAGCATTGTGAT
>NW_008420461.1:0-304 GCF_000622305.1 Nannospalax galili | reverse complement strand
TTTTTCTACCTCTATCTCAATCTCTCTGCTTCCTGCTCTCCCTTTGCTTCTGGATGAGAACTGTTCCCACTGCCCATGGTTGTCAGAGTCCTACATTTTATTTCCATAAGTCATATAAATAGAAACAAATATATAGGAATCAAAAAGTTGGAAAGTTAGGGATAAAGCCTCGTCACTTTACATCATTTTTCAGGTATTTTGTCACAGCAGAGGAATTTCACTTACACATTAAAGCCTGTGAATTTGTCTATGTTCATTTGTTTCCTTACATATATTTGAAAGTACACATGCATGCAAGCACTCC
>NW_008420460.1:0-304 GCF_000622305.1 Nannospalax galili | reverse complement strand
AAAAAAAAAACAGCTAATTATCATATTAAAACAGCCTATTAAACATCTTGACAAAGTAGCAAACAAATACAATATTTTGGGGAGGAAAATGGACTTTACAAAAACATACCTAACTTGGCTTTGTGCAGCAAACTTTAAGGATTCAGTTTTTCCCTTTGCAACTCCCACAGAGGTTGTGAGGCTGTCCTGGACAGCTATAGTGTCCACTTGACACACCTGGGTAGAGGGAGCCTCAATGGGGAATTACCTTCATTGGACTGGCCTGTGCTCATGTCTGAGGGGCATCTTCTTGATTGTTGAGTGA
>NW_008420459.1:0-304 GCF_000622305.1 Nannospalax galili | reverse complement strand
GACCAGGGGGCGGCTTAACCAGGGGGCTCCTGGGGTTGACAATGGCTGTACTTTAGAATTGGAGTAATTTAGAACTTAGAGTAGTTGTTGTGAGAAGGCTAAGGCAAGCTCTAAGCTTCTTAGCCTGGGCCTATGCCTGAGGAGGGCTCAGTGCCCTAGGGGGGAATCCCTAGTTACAGAATGTTTTAGCTAGCTTTAGGGGACAACTTGACACAGCCCAGAGTCATCTGAGGTAGTCTTTACAGGGGCATTTCCCAGATCACAGATCAGATTGGACTGTGGCCTTGTCTGTGAGGAATTGTCT
>NW_008420458.1:0-303 GCF_000622305.1 Nannospalax galili | reverse complement strand
CTTCTTGTACTTGTATGGGCATGTCTTTCTTTAATTTTGGGAAATTTACTTCTACAACCCTGTTGAAGATCTGTTTCGTGACATTATCTTGGGATTCTTCTCCTTCCTGTATGCCTATGATTTGTATGTCTGGTCTTTTCATGGTGTCACACAATTCTTGCATACTCCATTCTTGTGTTTTCTTCAATTTTTCTTAATCTTTGCTTGAGTCGTCTAATTCGTCCACTTTATCTTCCAGTCTTGACATTCTGCTTTCCGTTTCATTCATCCTATTGGTGAGGCTTTCTCCTGTCATTTCTAATT
>NW_008420457.1:0-304 GCF_000622305.1 Nannospalax galili | reverse complement strand
TTGTTATTGTATTTGATCTTTTTTTGTTGATTTAAGAATTTCACACAATGTATTTTCAACAAATTCAGACTCCTCTCCTTTCCCCTCCCCCTGCTTCATGTCCTCTATTATTATTTGTCTTCTTTTTAAAAGTCTATTAATTCTAATCTGTGTTTTCTAAATTCTCTTAGATATGGGTCGCTCCCCTGGAGTCTGGTCAACATACCAGGTGTCACACCACTAAGGGCAACTGAATCTCCCTCTCCCAACATCTATCACTTGGCAATAGATCTTCAGGTAGGATTTGGAGCTTCCTGCCCACCTC
>NW_008420456.1:0-303 GCF_000622305.1 Nannospalax galili | reverse complement strand
CGTGCAGATGGTTGTGTCACCTGCCCTCCCTGACATGCAGATGGTCGTGCCACCTGCCCACTCTGACATGAAGATAATCATGTCACCTGTCACCTCTGACATGTATATGGTCGTGTCACCTGCCCACTCTGATATAAAAATGGTCGTGTCATCTGCCCCCTCTGACATGCAGATGCTCATGCACCTACTTCTCTGACACGCCGATGGTCGTATCACCTGTCCCCTCTGATTTCAGATGGTCGTGTCTCCTGCCTCGTTTGATGTGCAGATGGTCGTGTCACCTGGCCCCTCTGACGTGCAGAT
>NW_008420455.1:0-304 GCF_000622305.1 Nannospalax galili | reverse complement strand
AAGCCACCATCACTCTAATATCCAAACTGGGTAAAGACACAACCAATAAAGAAAATTATAGACTCATATCCTTAATGAGTAGAGATGTGAAAATTCTCAACAAAATACCTGCAAACTGCATACAGACACATCAAAAAGATTATTCACTATGATCAAGAAGGCTTTATCCCAGAGAAGTAAGGCTCGTTCAATATATGCAAGTCAGTAAACATCATTAATTATATAAATGGACTCAAAGTCAAAAACAACATTATTATCTCAATAGATGCAGGAAAGCCTTTTGACACAATTCGGCATGCATTTA
>NW_008420454.1:0-304 GCF_000622305.1 Nannospalax galili | reverse complement strand
GATTTTGTCTGGCTGGAACTTGAGTAGGATTTGTGCCTGTTGTCACAATGCTGTAAGTTAATATGTGCAAACTGCACTATTGTCTAGAAAACACTGTTTCTTTGTAACCATCATCACCTCTTATAATCTTTCTTGCTTCTCTTCTGTAAAGTTACCTGAGCCCTGGGGAGAGGGGTGTGATATAATTATCTCATTTAGTGTTGAGCACTTTGCAGTCTCTTAGTCTCTCTAGGTTGAACAGTTGTGGGTCTCTGTGTTACCTGCCTTTTACTGCAAGATGAATCTTCTGTGATGAGGGCTGAGA
>NW_008420453.1:0-304 GCF_000622305.1 Nannospalax galili | reverse complement strand
AAAAATCAAACAGTAAAAAAATCTTGGGGCTGGGGAGAGGGCTCAGTAAAACACGTTCTGTGCAAGCAGGAGGACTGAGTTCAGGTCTTGAGCACCCATGTGCATAGTGGGGAGTGGTGCTGGGAGCCTTTACTCCTAGCTCTGTCAAGGTAGAGACAGGTGGATCCCTGGAGCTAACTGGCCAGCCAGTCTAGACAAATTGGTAAGGTTCCACTTTCAATGAGAGGCCCTGTCTCAAAAAAACAAGGTGGAGAGGGACTCAGGAAGGCATCTGACACCAGCCTCTGGCCTCTACACACATGCA
>NW_008420452.1:0-304 GCF_000622305.1 Nannospalax galili | reverse complement strand
GATCCGACAGAGCAAAACTTTCTTCACTCTTCTATAGGAGTAATGAGAAATCGTTGGATTAAACACTTCTATAATTATATATATTTTACTATACATATTGACTGTCTTATTTGATTGCACATGGCATAAACCTAAGTCACACTATCTTAACAAGAAGTAAAGTTTTAACTTTTTAGTATAACTGGGACGTGGAACATAGAAGCTGGCTTGAGCCCCTGAAGGACCCTGAGCCCAGCAATCCTGAGTGATTCTCTTGGTATGATCTCCCCATTCCTATTCCTACGTGGTTTTTTGTTTTGTTTTG
>NW_008420451.1:0-304 GCF_000622305.1 Nannospalax galili | reverse complement strand
ACTCATGTTGTTAGGCACAGTGCAGGCTGGCCCGTCAGGTCTATTGGGCCCTGTTGGACGGCCTGGCCCGAAAGAGGTGGACATGGGGTTTTCAGTTAGTTGAGATGGTGTTCTGGCTTCTTTTCTGTTGCTGTGATAAAACACCCTGGCCAAAAGCAGTGTGGGGAGGAAGGGGTTTCTTTGGCTTCCACTTCCGGGTCATAGTTCATCCTTGAGGGAAGTCAGAGCAGGAACCTGGGACCAGGAACCAGGGAGGATTGCTGTTTGCTGGCTCTCAAAGGCACACACTAAGCTACTAAGCTCT
>NW_008420450.1:0-304 GCF_000622305.1 Nannospalax galili | reverse complement strand
AGACCATCTGGAATACATATTGAATGCATCTGAAGCATTTTCTTTAATTTTCTTTAGTAATCCAAAGAGTCATTCTATCTCCATAGCAATCTGCTCCCTGTCCCCCTCCCCCATCCATGGTTTTGCTGTCTGTGGTTCATGTGCCCATGGTCAAATGGCATCACAGCTTGACAGCGTGTCCGAAGGTCAGAAGTAGCCTAATGCTACGTCACAATGTCTGTGCCATTCGCCTCACTTGATTTTAGCAGCTGGCATGGGACCATCTTACATGGGGACAAGAAGGGAGAATACTTAGAGTAAAATA
>NW_008420449.1:0-304 GCF_000622305.1 Nannospalax galili | reverse complement strand
TGCTAGTTTTTGGGAGAGCAAGAGCTGGTTTTCTTAAGGGTGTGACCGCAGGTAGGTTCACCAGGCTCCAGGGCATGGGCTCAAACCCAAGAGCATTTGGAGAACTCAAATCAGACTCAATAGGCCTTTAAAAATAATAATAGAGGAAATGAAGGTAAGATGGGGTGAAAATGGGGGAGGGGTCTGAATTTGATCAAAATGCACTGTATGAACTTCTAAAAGAATCAATAAAAATATTTTAAAAGACCTTAATAAACTTGCTGATGGAATCAAGCAGCTTTTGTATTCCAAATATACCTTTTTT
>NW_008420448.1:0-304 GCF_000622305.1 Nannospalax galili | reverse complement strand
TTTTCTTTCTCTTCTTGTAATGGCTGCCCCCAGAGCTCTAAATTTAATCAAGTTCCTTATAAAGCATTGTAGCAGTGAGTTCTCCTTGTACCCAGCCTCTTCTCTAAGTTGGACCCACAACAGAAACATACAGGATTCCCAGGACTATGAAATTCCTGAATACTACACTTAAGGTTAAGAGTCCCAAAGAGTGCAAGTATTCCCAATAGAGATGACTCTCTTATGTACTGGAGCAGCAGCTGCCCTATGAATTAACTGGGTTCAAAAGTAATTAGCTGAAGGTCTGAAACCCAGAACAGAGAGG
>NW_008420447.1:0-304 GCF_000622305.1 Nannospalax galili | reverse complement strand
TCTGGTAATTAATCCTCTATCTCCTGTAACTGGCAAAGATTCTCTCCCACTCGGTAGGCTTCCTCTTCTCACAGACTTGTGCTTCCTTTGCTGTACAGAAGTTTTTCAGTTTAATGAGTCCCGTTTGTCAATTGCTGACCTTAATTTCTAAGCTAAGGGAGACCTACTCAGAACGTCTCTTCCAGCACCCGTATCTTGAGGAGGACTTCCTGTGTTTTCATCCCCTAGTTCAGGTTTGACACTCTTCTTTGATCCATTTGGAGTTGATTGTGTGTGAGGTGATAAATGTGGGTCTAATTTCATT
>NW_008420446.1:0-304 GCF_000622305.1 Nannospalax galili | reverse complement strand
AAGATCTTGCTTTCGCCGTTCTTGCACCTCCCCTTGTGACCCAGTGGCCGACGGATCGCGTACATAGAGGGAGTACCTGGTAGCTTGGAACGGAACTCACCTGGAAGCGCAGCGAACCACAGAGTCGCCAGCATCCGGTAGCCACGGAGAGCCAAGGACCCGAACAGCAACGTGGTGCGCGCAACCCGCCGCACCCCAGCGGCGCGAGAGAGACCAGTGCCACTCCCAGCAGCTGGCGCTCCAAGATCCCTGTGCGCCCGCACCTAATTATTAATGATGTTGAACACTTTTTGAGATGTTTCTT
>NW_008420445.1:0-304 GCF_000622305.1 Nannospalax galili | reverse complement strand
GAGAAGTCATAGGTTAGCAGTGTGATGGCACATTGAAACAATACAATGGCACATGGAGCGATAGTGTTACATTAGAGCATTGTGGTGTCACAAAAGCACAGTTTTAATTCATATTGTACCATTTTGGTGGCACTATGGAGCAATATATAGGCACATGGGGCAATAGTATTGGCACACTAGAACACTGTGACATCACAATGGAGCATTGTGAAATGACAAAAGAACGTTCTGAAGTGACATTGTAACATTTTGATGGCACTGTGGAGCTATATAATAACACATGGGGCAATAGTGTTGGAATATT
>NW_008420444.1:0-303 GCF_000622305.1 Nannospalax galili | reverse complement strand
GTTAAGAGTACTGGCTGCTCTTGCAGAGGACCCAGGTTTGGTTCCCAGCACACACAAAGTGGCTAACAACTGTCCAAAGCTCCAGTTCTGGGGAATTCAATACCCTCTTCTGGCCTTCACAGGCAGTACATGTGACTCTACATATATGCAGGCTAAACACTCAAAAATAATAAATAATTTTTAAAATTAGAAAATTAAACATTTGTTTTAATATTATAATATTTATCATAAAATATCTTAATTATAACATCTCAAAGCATCACTTAAAATTCATTCAACACTCTCAATGCACAATTCAGATAC
>NW_008420443.1:0-304 GCF_000622305.1 Nannospalax galili | reverse complement strand
GTGTGCATGCTCACATGTGTGTGTATGCATGTGGCCGAACCTTGGATATCATTCTCAAGAATGCTGCCCACCTCCTTTTAGATGGGATCTCTTATTGGCCTGGAGTTCCCAAGTTAGACAAGACTGGCTGGTCAGTGAACCCCAGGGATTCTCCCTGTATCCTGCTCCTGACTGGGATTACAAGTATGCATTACCCCGCCAGACATTTTTGTTAAGGTTCAGATAACCCTGCCCCCTCACCAACAGGATCCCAAAGGACTTCTCATGCTCCTGAGAAAAGGGAACCTAGCTGATAAGCACCTTG
>NW_008420442.1:0-303 GCF_000622305.1 Nannospalax galili | reverse complement strand
CAGAGGGGGCAGGTGACCTGACCGTCTGCATGTCAGAGGGTCAGGTGACACAACAATCTGCCCATCAGAGGGGGCAGGTGACACGACAATGTTTATGGCAAAGAGGGCTGGTGACACAAACATTTTCATGGCAGAGAGGGCAGGTTACACGACTATGTGCACGTCACAGAGGGCAGTTGATACGACCATGTGCACCTCAGAGAATGCACGTGACACGACCATGCGCACATAAGAGAGGGCAGGTGACATGAGCATGTGCACATTAGAGAGGGCAGATGACACGACCATCTGCACGTCAGAGGG
>NW_008420441.1:0-304 GCF_000622305.1 Nannospalax galili | reverse complement strand
AATAGCCTCTAAAATTCCATGGACAACACATACTGGCTCATATTTGAGGAGTTGAAAAGCCGTTAGTAAAGCTAAGCTTAACGTCCCTTAGCAATCCTTCTTATGTGGAAACTTTTGAAGCTCTAGAACCTGATGCTTCCTCAGAACACAAGACTAGGAAGTCAGGAAACTGGGTCACAGACTAACACTATTTCGTATGCTCACAGAAGACAGATAATCTAGGCAGAGTCTTTGGGTACCTTAGAGTATTCTCTCAGAATCTTCTGAAATTGGAATATGGAACAAGACTCCTAGGAGCCTCTTT
>NW_008420440.1:0-304 GCF_000622305.1 Nannospalax galili | reverse complement strand
AGTGAAAAAAATGATATAAGACCATTGTGCATAGATGTCCTCTCTCTCCCCCAGGGAGGTGCCCCCTCTACCCAGCTGTGGAGAAGCAGATGTTCATTAGGAACTTCCCAGCAACCTCCTGCACCAGAAGGGAGCCGGGTGGTTCAATCTTGCCATTGGAGGGAAAGAGACAGCACTCAGAGTGAACAGAGACTGGAGAAGATGATGGCACAAAAAGATGAAGGAAGCCTGGACAGAGCCTTCTACCTCAGTGAACAGAGACAAGCATTCCTGTGATGAACGAATGACAAGTGAGCATCTGTCA
>NW_008420439.1:0-304 GCF_000622305.1 Nannospalax galili | reverse complement strand
TGAGGTTTTAACTGAGGCTATTCTCAGTAATACCTCAATTATCTATCACAGTAGGGGAAGGAGGGGCTCCAGATACATGAACTGCCATGATTTCTCATGTGATCTATTTAAAGGCTCCAACTCAAAACAAGCAAATCTGAAAGAGCTATTTTCAAGCAAAATTTGTACAAGGAGCCCCCTAAAGCTCAGGAGTGTCCAACAAGGAAGAATGACTTCTTGCTTTGCTCTGTGGAAGCTCTTGGGGTAGAAGCTCTGCCCTGGTCTAGGCTGTGTCTCTCCTCTCATTGGGTGACTCAAGCTAAGG
>NW_008420438.1:0-304 GCF_000622305.1 Nannospalax galili | reverse complement strand
TATTTTTGTATCTTTTCATTGCACTTGTTCCCCTCCTATTGTGTTTTGTTTTGTGTTGTGTTGTTTGGGACAGAGTCTCACTCTACAGCCCAGAATAACCTCAAATTCATAGCAATCTTCCTGCCTCAGCCTCCCAAGTGCTGAGACTTCAGACATGAACCACCAAGCCCAGTTCTCTTTTGTCTTCTTGAGGTTGGTCTTGCTGTGTAGTCCAGGCTGGCTTCAAATTCATGACTCTCCTGCCTCCACCTCATAAGGGCTAGGATCCCAGGCAAGTGGCTCCATGTCCAACCTCATTTTATAT
>NW_008420437.1:0-304 GCF_000622305.1 Nannospalax galili | reverse complement strand
GACAGAGTTTCATGTAGTTCAGGGTAGTCTCAAACCCACTGTTGTACCTGAGACTGGCCTTGTGCTGCTAGAAACTAGATATGTCCAAAAAACAAAGTCATTATTTTCTTCTCAAAAATATCTTCATACATTACTTCTTGAACATACTTTGGTATTTCCCCCCATAAATCCACAGCATGTTCAGTAAGGCCCTCTCACATTCAGGATTTCCTGTTCACCAGATTCTGTTGTCACTATGATCTAAAACACTTTAAATTTAGCTTTTTCTCGTCATACCTGCTGCCACTGTCTTTCATCCATAGCT
>NW_008420436.1:0-302 GCF_000622305.1 Nannospalax galili | reverse complement strand
TGTCACCTGCCCCCTCTGACGTGCAGATGGCCGTGTCACCTGACCCTCTGATGTGCACATGGCCATGTCACCTGCCCCCTCTGATGTGAGGATGGTCGTGACACCTTCCGCCTCTGACGTACACATGTTCGTGTCACGTGCCCTCTCTGACATGCACATTGTCGTGTCACCCTTCCTCTCTGGCGTGCACATGTTCGTGTCACCTGCCCTCGCTGACATGCAAATGGTCGTTTCACCTGCCCTCTTAGTAATGCACATGGTCGTGTCACCTGCCCTCTTTTATGTGCACATGGTCGTGTCAC
>NW_008420435.1:0-304 GCF_000622305.1 Nannospalax galili | reverse complement strand
TTATTTATTTATTTATTTATTTATTTGGAGCTGTGTTCTCAGATAGTCCGGGATGTCCTCAAACTCACTATGTAGCCAAAGATGATCTTGAACTTCTGATCTTGTTTCCCGCTCCCCAGTGCTGGGATTATAGGTGTGTGCTACTGCACTTGGTTTTATGAGGTGCTGGGGATTGAATTCCGGGCTTTGTGCATGTTAGTCAAGCACTTTGCTAACTGAGCCACATCCCCATCACAGCCCTCAACATTTAGGGTTTTTTTTGTTGTTGTTTGTTTGTTTGTTTGGTCTTTTTGAGACAGGGTCT
>NW_008420434.1:0-304 GCF_000622305.1 Nannospalax galili | reverse complement strand
AGGAACATGTCACTTTGGCCTCTTCCACAGCAAGATTTAAAGTATAGCAATGAATTCGAAGTTTCTACAAAGGCGGTCTCTACCATGCCGCTGAGGCAGTTTGGACTAGCAGACTGTGCCCCACCCTTACCCTTCCTTCTCTCTACAGATAGAAAACTCAAGGGTTCTGCCGCACGCCTGTCCCCATCCTGGACTGGACACTTTCTGCTTGCTGTTCACCACTAGTCAGTTCTCAGACTACACCCAGTGATCAAAACAGCCACATGGAGAGGGAAACGGACCAATTCATGAGACAAAGGTTTAA
>NW_008420433.1:0-304 GCF_000622305.1 Nannospalax galili | reverse complement strand
CTAGGAGTCACAATCAAGCATCTTGAGACTTTGTCCCTCCGATAACACTTATTGTCTTGACACTTCCTCACTGCAGGTGCATCATGTTGCAGAAAATGGCAGTCATTGATGAGTGCTCCTCTGAAGAAGTCATTCTGTCGGGCTTTGCTGACTGTCCCTGGCTGGAACTCCCTCTCTTCACTGTGCTGGTAACATACACCCTGGCTTTGGTAGGGAACTTCGCCATCATTCTGGTGTCCACATTAGACCCCCGTCTTCACAGCTCCATGTATTTCTTCCTCACCAATCTCTCCTTTATGGACAT
>NW_008420432.1:0-304 GCF_000622305.1 Nannospalax galili | reverse complement strand
ATTGAATTCTGACAGTTTCACGATAACGGTAAAAATATCTATCAGCTCCAAACTGGCATTAAAACTGCTTTTTAAATGGTGTCATTTTGTACAAGTTGAATTTGACCACAGTCACTAAAGTCTACCAAAAATGAAAGGTTTTACTAAAAGGTAATAAAAACAGCAAAGCCAGAGAAGGTTTTCTTTTTAGATCAGAAATGTTTTTTGTCAGGTGTCTCTTACACATGTCATTTATAACTGTTCTCTAAGATCATGTCATTTTTTAAAAGATTTATTTCTATGGGGGCTGGAGAGATGGCTCAGC
>NW_008420431.1:0-304 GCF_000622305.1 Nannospalax galili | reverse complement strand
AAAAAATCAAAGGTGTCATGCAGCCCTTGCTGGCCTGGTACTCACTATATACCTGAGGATAACCTTGAACTTATGATCCCATTGCCTCTATCTCCTCAGTGCTGAGATTATAGGTGTGCACCAGCTGGCTTTACATGGCATTGGGAATTTAAACTGGACTTCCTGCATGGCACAAAAGCATTCTACAAACTGGGCAGCATCTCCAGACTCCATGTTCTTTGTTTAAATATAGACAAATAACTTACTGTGTATGCTAAGTGCTCTGAAGGGGAAAAATAAGTTCCGAAAACCTAGTCATAGTTCA
>NW_008420430.1:0-302 GCF_000622305.1 Nannospalax galili | reverse complement strand
GGGCTGGGGGCAGGGCTGGGGAGATGACCTCATCAGTAAAGGGTCTGCCAAGCAAGAACAAGTACATGAGTTTGGCTCCCCAGCATCCACATAAAAGCTGAGCATGGGGGTGGATATTTGTAACCCCAGTGCAGGATAGGGAAGAGGGATGGAGACAGGTGGATCCCTGGAGCTCACTGGTCATCTAGCTCTGTGTTCAGTGAGAGATTCTGTCTCAAAAACTAAAATGGAGAGCAACCAAGGAAGATACTTGATGTAGACCTCCAGTTTACACACACACACACACACACACACACACACAC
>NW_008420429.1:0-303 GCF_000622305.1 Nannospalax galili | reverse complement strand
ACCTGCAGAGGGTCATGTGACCTTCCCCTCTTACGTGCAGACGGTAGTGCCATCTGCCCACTGTGACGTGCAATTGGTCCGTTCACGAGCCCACTCTGATGTGCAAGTGGTTATATCACCTGCCCTCACTGACGTGTAGATGGTTGTGTCACCTGCCCCCTCTACCGTAAAAATGTTCTTGTCACATGACCCCTCTGACATGCACATGGTCGTGTCACTGGCACCCTCTGACTTGCAGATGGTGGTGTAACATGCCCCCTCTGACGTGCAGATGGTCGTGTCACCGACCTCTTCTGATGTGCC
>NW_008420428.1:0-304 GCF_000622305.1 Nannospalax galili | reverse complement strand
GGCAGGAGTTTCCCTCTGGTTTGAAGGTTTTTATTGGCTATAGTGTCTGCTTGCGAATTGAGATACTTAAGGTTACCCCAGTTTATCGGGTGTGCGTTTGGAGCCTGTTGTTTTCATGGTCTGTGACACTGGTTCAGTCTCTCAGTGGTTGAGAGGTGCACTGTTTCCTCCAGGGTCAGGGCTGCCATCTCTGAGGCCGGTGGTTGTGGAGGGAGGCTTTTGATCTCAGGCAACGCTAATGTTTTGAGCTGGCATCTAAATGGGGGCTAGAACATTATCTGGAAAGACACAAGCATAACCTCAC
>NW_008420427.1:0-304 GCF_000622305.1 Nannospalax galili | reverse complement strand
GTTTATAAAAATCACACTGTGCTACAGTCCTCTCCTCTTGTTCTTAAACTGGAAGGCTAATCTGTCTGAATGTATCAAGAGAGAGAACTAGCCTCTTTAGTGAAAGAGTTATGGTTATAAAGAGTAAAATTCAAATTTCAATATGCTCTATTCATCTAGAATTCTCATTCGCAATCAACTACCAAGTCCTGGAGTAATGGCATAATCTTTAGTGACACTTTTACCCCTGAAAGGACACTTCTTAAAATAGCACAGATTAAAATTTTAATACCTATTGCTTTTCTTTGTGTTTTTCATGAAAAAA
>NW_008420426.1:0-304 GCF_000622305.1 Nannospalax galili | reverse complement strand
TCGTCCCAGCACTCAGGAGAGAACCTGATGGATCTTTGTGAATTCATGGCCAGTCTGGTTTACATAGGGAGTTGGGCCAGTTTGGACTAGGTATAGTGAGGCCCAATCAAAAAGACCAGAAAAAGTTTTTTAAATACAACTTTTGCTGAGCTAGGGATCAAGTCTTACCACTGTGAGTTCCCTCCTTGACTGAAAACTTGAACTGATTTATATAAAGATTAGTTATGTTAATGTTTTATAATATGTTAATGTTTTTTAACAAAAATAATCCTAATAAATGAGCAAACTTTTTAAAAGTTATTTT
>NW_008420425.1:0-303 GCF_000622305.1 Nannospalax galili | reverse complement strand
TTGTGAGGTATTGATGGGAAGCAGATTGGGAGGAGGTCTAAATACGATAAATACACTATATGAAATTTGTAAAATATTAAAAATGAGCGTCTGGAGAGATGGCTCAGCTGTTAAAAGCATTGGCTGCACTTGCAGAGGACCTGGGTTTGATTTCCAACACCCACATGGTGGCTAGGAACCGCCCATAAGTCCAGTTCTAGGGGATCCAACATCCTCTTCTGACCTCCAAGGGTATATTGCATGACATGGGTGTACTTACACACATGCAGGCAATATACTCATATACATAAAATTTAAAATAAT
>NW_008420424.1:0-304 GCF_000622305.1 Nannospalax galili | reverse complement strand
ACTGCAGATGTGTCCCTTAGGCCTGGGCAGTTCATAGACAAAGTCCATGTGCTATTTTTAAGTAATTTATAATATTAAAAACTGTAGTTTGGGACTGGAGAGTGGCTCAGAAGTTACAAGTGCTTACGGCTCCTGCAGAGGACCAGGGTTTGGTTTCTAGCACCCACATGGTGGCTCACAACTGCTTGTCAGTCTAGTTCCAAGGGGTCCAACACCCTCTTTGGGCCTCTTTGAGCTATGGCAATACTCCTGCAGGCTGAACATAGCCATATAAATAAATAATAAATCATTAACAAGCAAAAAA
>NW_008420423.1:0-304 GCF_000622305.1 Nannospalax galili | reverse complement strand
TATGATGGCACCTTGGAGCATTGTGATGGACATGAAACATTGTGATGGCCCATTGGAGCATGCGATGGCACATTGGAGCATTGTGATTACACATTAGAGCTTTGTGATGGCATACTGATCATCGTGATGACACACTGGAGTACTATGAGGACCCACTGGAGCATTGTGATGGCACATTGGAGCATTGTAATGACACACCAGTGCATTGTGAGGGCACATTTAGCAGTGTGATGGCACTTTGATTCTTGTCATGACACACTGGGGCTGTGTGATGGCACATTGAGCATTTTGACAACACATAGGG
>NW_008420422.1:0-304 GCF_000622305.1 Nannospalax galili | reverse complement strand
CCCCTCATCACTGGCCCCCAGAGCAGAGGGATCTATGACACTCACCTCCTTTCCTCCTGCTCAAGGCCGAAGGCAGCTGGGTTCCCAAAGCCAGGAGGACTACCAGGAGGAGGGAGCTCTGGATTCTCATGTTTCTTTCGTGGTGGCACCTAATAAGATCAGGGCCCAGAGGCCTCCAAATTAACACCTACAACCCCAGGGAGGCTAGACCAGCTGAGTCAGGAGAGAAGGGAGGGTGGCTAGTGTGGCTTGTGTCTCCCTGATCTCGGCTCCACCCTCCTGCCTAATGACCTGAAGGTGAGTG
>NW_008420421.1:0-303 GCF_000622305.1 Nannospalax galili | reverse complement strand
TCTCCCCTGAAAACATGTGGGACCCTGACACACATATGTGGGTCCTCTTCCTGACCTGAAAAAGTGAGGTCGGGTCAGGGATCACTCCCTTTGCATCATTAGTACCAATCCTCCTAGCCATCATTGCTAGCCTTAAATCCTCCCCTCCTGA
Source organism: Nannospalax galili (assembly GCF_000622305.1). Lineage (NCBI taxonomy): Eukaryota > Metazoa > Chordata > Mammalia > Rodentia > Spalacidae > Nannospalax > Nannospalax galili. The sequence continues at coordinate 152 of NW_008420421.1, read as the reverse complement.
AGAAGTCATCTCAGCCCACAACAAACACTGCTGGGAGCAATCTAGTGTAATTCTGGCTGTTACTTCGACCCCGGATCTCCTGGACCTGAAGGTGGATGCCGCCTCTGCGCTCACTTCCAATAAGGAAGGAGCTCCTTTGCCTATATCTCAGG
>NW_008420420.1:0-303 GCF_000622305.1 Nannospalax galili | reverse complement strand
AAAAAAAGTGACCTTTAACCATATTCCTTTAGGTACTACTCATTACTCTAAGACTCTTCTCAAAAATAATAGGAAAATTTATCTAAAGAGTAGTTTCTATGTGGTGATGTAAATTTTTTGAGTTCCATTATGCCTTCATCTTTCCCTGTTGTGCATTCTGTTCTGAGCATTCAGCAAAAATTTCCTTCTTATCCTATTACCCATCTATTGGGGAATTACTGAACATACCCATCACTTAGTGTCTTTGAAATCATTTTTCTTCTCTATACTTCTGTACCAGTGTGCTCCTCTCCATTGCCTTTT
>NW_008420419.1:0-304 GCF_000622305.1 Nannospalax galili | reverse complement strand
AAACTGAGAGCTCACATCTTCAAGCACTTACAGTAAGCAGAGAGAGAGAGAAATTAGAAGTGAGGGGACTCTGCAAACTCTCAACACCAAGGATGTGCTTCTTCTAGTAAGGTTTCGATTCTAAACCTCCACAAACAATACCACCAACTGGAACCAAGAATTTAAATACCGGGAGCCTATGGTGACCTTCTCATTCAAACCATTGTGACAGCTTGCAACTGCCTGTAACTGCATTTCCAAGGGCTCTCTTCTGGTCTCCACAGACACCTACATACATGTGGTGTACAAACAGACAAATACACAC
>NW_008420418.1:0-303 GCF_000622305.1 Nannospalax galili | reverse complement strand
CTGCAGTTTTCTACCCTTTGAATACATTGTCCCACACCCTAGTCTGCCATCAGGATTCTGAATTTTATTCCACATGATGTAGGCAGGCAGTGCATATTTCATGTTGAAAATGTGTGATTCAGAGAACAAAACACCAAAATGCAAGAACAGAAGAAAAAACAATCCCCAATTACCAAACAGGAAATTCTCTGGGGATGAGTTCAGGGATGATGGCCTGCAACTTTGTAGTGATGAAGGTGATGAGAAGTAGTTTAGGTTTGGATCATATTCTGAATTAGAAAAATCAATAGAAACTCTCTCTCT
>NW_008420417.1:0-303 GCF_000622305.1 Nannospalax galili | reverse complement strand
CACATTGGAGCATTATGATGGCGCCTGAGCCATGTGATTGCACTTTGGAGCATTTTGATGACACATTGGAGAATTGTGATGTTACACTGGAGCATACCCTTAACACATTGGAGCATTGTGATGTCACATTGTAGCATTCTGATGACACATTGGAGCATTATGTTGACATATTGGAGCATTGTGATGGCACATTGGAGCATTGTGATGAAGCATGTAACATTGTAACAGCAAAATGGGGCATTGTGATGACATATTGGGGCATTGTGATGGCACATTGAGCATGGTGATGACACATTGGAGCAT
>NW_008420416.1:0-303 GCF_000622305.1 Nannospalax galili | reverse complement strand
CCTTGAACTCACAGAGATCCACCTGCCTCTGCTGGGACTAAAGGCGTGCTCAACCACACCAGGAGCACAGGCACTTCTAAGTCAGGACCCACCACAGCTCCTCAACACAGGACCCCTTCTGGGTTTTGCCCCTGGGTGGCCTGAAGCTCTGTTGAAGGCCCCCTGTCTTACCAGCAGAACATCCCTGATCTTTCAACACTCTTTGTAAAGAGTTTTGTGAACAGAACCCAGAGCTCAATTAATAGAACTAAATCATAAAGGCCTTTTAGGTCTGAGGATGTAGCTCAGTTGGTAGTGTGCTTG
>NW_008420415.1:0-303 GCF_000622305.1 Nannospalax galili | reverse complement strand
ATCTCCCATATACTGGTCTTCAGATGGACTCTTGCAAGTAAGTCTAGACAAGAACCAGCTGTCACCGACAAGCAGGCGTCATCTCAAACCCCACAGTGAGTTTCTTCACATTTCCGTGTGTCTCTGTCAGGGCTCCCTCTCCTGTTTCCAAGGACCGTCTTCCAACTCAAGTTTCTATAAAGAAATCTTCTTTCTAGGTGTGTATTTGGTGAGGTCCCCATGATGAACACATCTTAATGTGCTACCTGACTCACATTAATTTTCTTAGATTTTGTATGTCTATTTCTTCCTCTCCATACTCTC
>NW_008420414.1:0-303 GCF_000622305.1 Nannospalax galili | reverse complement strand
GGCTGCTGACACCTTGCTCAAAGATCTTGTGTATGAGGGCTGGTCTACTGAGTGTCACCTTGCCATAGGACCTGTTAAGTGCAAGGATGTCACTGATTGGATTCTGGCCTGTTGGGATGTGGGGACCACTTGGGCCCATGCTATAGCCCTTGCTAAGGCACTGGCTGCTCACCAGCTCAGGCCGAGGTGGACAAGGGCAAATGTTGGCCTTGCGGGGGACAGGGTTATTGGTCTTGCACCTCCCTAACAAGGTTATCAAAGAGGCTAAAAGGAGTCATATTCCTCCTTCAAAATGCCCAAGGT
>NW_008420413.1:0-303 GCF_000622305.1 Nannospalax galili | reverse complement strand
TCTAGCTCCTCCTTAAACCCTTTTGATTAAGTCCCTCCAAAAGTACCTCTAAATCTTCATCAATCTAGTAGCTCCCAAAGAAGGGAAAGCATTTGAGTAAGCAATGGGTCTAGGCAGTGTCCCAGAAGTGAGGTCCATGCAGCACAGCACATGTAAAAGAAGGGCCCTGACCTGAAACCTGCTCTGAGATGTGTGGGGTCAAAGCTCAGTGTTCAGAGAGCAAGGACTACAATACCGTGAAACAGGCAAATGTGGCATATCTTTCTTAGGTAATCTGTGTGTGCACGCACCCATGTGGTCGGG
>NW_008420412.1:0-303 GCF_000622305.1 Nannospalax galili | reverse complement strand
CCCCCTCCTCCTTTTCATTCCCCTTTCTCATCCTCTTCTTCATCCTCATCCTCCTCTTCTTCCCTGCCCTCCTCCAGGAAGCTCTCCCAACTCTCAAATCAAAAAACACTTGCTTCCAGTGTGTTGAGATTTCCCTTGGTTTGACTGACTCTGTTTTCCTCTGGGGGACCCATAGGGAAGTCAGGAGTACTCAATGTAAATCTCAGTCATGCAGTATGACCTTGGGCCTCAGTTTCCCAGGCTCTGAGGTTTCTTCTCTGGCTCCCTGTGGAATCTCAGCCACATGGAGGCTCTTGAGGCTCT
>NW_008420411.1:0-303 GCF_000622305.1 Nannospalax galili | reverse complement strand
ATCATTAGGATTTGGGCTGCTGGGAAATTCCCTGGGAGAGGCGCTCCTGACATGTCTTCTCAGTGTCTCCCAACCCCTTTTTTGCTTTATTTGGTTATTTGAGCACATGCTCCATAGCCCTCAAGTACAGAGGTCAGAGGACAACTTTTGGAAGTCGGTTTGCTCCTTAGTTAGGCTTGGTGGCAAACACCTTTACACACTGAGTCATCCTGCCAGCCCCTTCCACTTCCTGTTTCTGATCAAAGCAGGCCATTCCTAGGGGACTGACTAGTCTAGTCAAGCTGCTATAACAGTTTATCAGAG
>NW_008420410.1:0-303 GCF_000622305.1 Nannospalax galili | reverse complement strand
GAGTTCCTCAATTAGGGGTGGGAGCACATGAGCCCTTCCTTCCTACCTACCGGGATGATGACTGGTTTGATCTTGTGATGGTCTTGTGCAAGCAATCACAGCTTCTGTGAGTTCATGAGTGCAGTTGTCGTGTAACGTCCAGAAGATACTGTTTTACTCTGGTCCTCCCTGACCTCTGGCTCTTAAAAAATATACCCCTCTTGTTGGGCGTGGTGGCGCATGCCTGTAGTCTCAGCACTCAGGAAGCAGAGGCAGGTGGGTCTCTGTGAGTTCAAGGCCAACCTGGTCTATACAGTGAGTTCC
>NW_008420409.1:0-303 GCF_000622305.1 Nannospalax galili | reverse complement strand
CATTGTGTTTTCACCTGCCCTGTCTGCCATAAAGTTGGTTGTGTCACCTGCCCCCTCTGATGTGCAGAGGGTCGTGTCACCTGCCGCCTCTGTCTTGCAGATGGTCGTGTCACCTGGCCTCTCTGATGTGGTGATGGTCGTTTCACCTGCCACCTCTGTCGTGCAGATAATCCTGTTACCTGCCCTCTGTGACGTTCACACCATCATGTTACCTGCCCTCTTAGTCGTGCACCAGGTCGTGTCACCTGCCCACTTTGACGTGCACATGTTCGTTTCACCTGCCCTCTCTGTCACAAAGATAGT
>NW_008420408.1:0-303 GCF_000622305.1 Nannospalax galili | reverse complement strand
GTTGGATTCCCCAGCACTGCATAACTGGGTGTGGTGTCAGACCCCTGTAATCCCAAGTGCTCAGGAGGTAAAAGCAAGGTCAGCTTTGCCTTTGTCCTACACAGTGAGTTGGAGGCAAGCCTGGGATACATGAGACCCCATCTTTAAAAGAAAACAAAAACAAAGGCCTGTTCTTGCTGTTTCTTCCGACCTGTTTTCCTCTCATCTGTCTGCTGGCAGTGTTCTGAGGATGTGAAAAGAGTCACTTGAGAATCAAAGGACTGGTTTCCCTGTCAAACACACTGACAGACCGAATTGACTACT
>NW_008420407.1:0-303 GCF_000622305.1 Nannospalax galili | reverse complement strand
AAAATAATTTTTAAAAATTTAAAAACACTCCACGTTTGCTTATTTACAACACTAGAATTGTTCTTTACTACCGTAGATTTTCCTAGCGATAGACCAGTAGCTCCTAAATCAGACCTGTAGGTGTATTAGTCAGCTTCATCACTGCTCCGACAACATGCCGGACAGAACTACTTAGAGAAGGAAAGATGGATTTGGCTTGTAGTTTCAGTGGGGTCAGCCATGCTGGCATAGAAGAGCATGGTGACAGGGGATGTGGAAGACACTGCTCAGCTCACGGTGGACAAGAAGCAGAGAGAGCAAGCA
>NW_008420406.1:0-303 GCF_000622305.1 Nannospalax galili | reverse complement strand
AAAGGTTGCCTTTTGTAACTTCCACTCTGGGAAGGAAATTGACAAATAGCATTGATCATTAGTGACAGGACTAGGAAGATGGATTCTAGTATCTTCTTTCGATTACTAAGATGTTCACATGACTTTGTATTTCTATGCATATAACTGATATGGGCCCATTAGATATTTGTAGGGAACTTGTATTAATTTTGCTAATTTTCTATGCATATAACTGATATGGGCCCGTTAGATATTTGTAGGGAACTTGTATTTATTTTGCTAATTGATCATTAGAATGCTCCTGTCATTAGGAGATGCAGAGGA
>NW_008420405.1:0-303 GCF_000622305.1 Nannospalax galili | reverse complement strand
CTTATCGATTATGGGATTCACTAGTGAAAGCAGACTCAAGTAGGAAGGTTTTCGGCTGAGCTGGGATTATTAGAGTTGGTCTCTGTAAACAGACAATCTGTAATGACTATTTGTCTTACAGATTTCTGCAGCCGCCTTGGACTTAAATCCATGTAGTGTTTGGAGTGTGAAGTCAGTTACTTGTTGACGTTTCCTACTGTATCAGTGAAATACATATTGTCATGTTAGTTCTTCTTGCCAGGAATTTCTCACTAAAATTGATTTTTTTTCAGTATTTCAATAAATATTGATATGCCCCAAAAA
>NW_008420404.1:0-303 GCF_000622305.1 Nannospalax galili | reverse complement strand
TCAGGCACAGAGAACATACACCTGGGAGATGTCCAGTACTAGGTGACACATGTGCAGCTGAATCTCTACAACCAAGGCTTATGGAACATAGTAGAAAAAGGGGTAGAGAGAGGGCTAATGTACCCCTCCACTCTCACAGTGAGGCTTCCATGTAGATCAGAGTGTGATACACACATATGGCCACAGCTGGCCAAGTTTTGGAAAATAAGAGACTGTAGAGTGTAGGATGGGACTCCTAGATGGAGCCTTACCTACCCACGGCTCAGGGACCATTGTGGAAGAGGAGGCAGAAAGATTGTAAGA
>NW_008420403.1:0-301 GCF_000622305.1 Nannospalax galili | reverse complement strand
TTTTTTTTTTTTTGCAAGGCACAAAATATTTAGTATCTTATTTCTGAAGGATAATGGACAGATACATGTTAAAGGATAACTGAAGTCTCAGCCACACACCTGTATTTGTTCCAACTTTAATTTTTTCCCTTTTTGCTACTTTTTTCTTTTATTGGATTTTTGCAAATTTCATGCAAGATATTTCAATAATATTTAGATCCTGTCCCCTATCAGCACCCCTTTGCAATCCCCCATCCAATTTCCTGTACTCTAGTACATATTACTCACACACACACACACACACACACACACACACACACAC
>NW_008420402.1:0-303 GCF_000622305.1 Nannospalax galili | reverse complement strand
TCATATACAAACCCCACAGATGCTCAAGTCCTAAAAGAGTGTTGCAATGCTGATACATAACCTATGCATTTGTTCCCATGTATGTGAAATCATTTCTACACATTCATAATGCCTACTATAATGTGAGTGCTATGTGACTACTTGTTATACTGTATTGTTTAGGGAAAATGACAAGAGGGAAAGATATACATGTTCAATATTATCATAATTTGAGGGGGGGAGACAGATTTCACATACCCCAAACTGGCCTTGAACACCTTGTCTCTACCTCCCAAGTGCTGGGATTACAAGCAGTGCCACCAC
>NW_008420401.1:0-303 GCF_000622305.1 Nannospalax galili | reverse complement strand
TAGAAGTTGATGTTGGGTGTCTTCCTCTATCATTTCCACCTTATTGAGACAGGGTTTCTCTCTGAACCTGGAGCTCACTGATTGGGCAAGAATAGCTGGCCAGCGATCCTCCTGCATCTGCCTCTCCCTGCACTGGGGTTACAGATGCACACTGCCACTCCAGGTTTTTACATGGTTACTGTGGATCCAAATTCAGGTCCTCATGCTTGTTTGGCAAACACTCTACTCACAACCATCTCCCTAGCTGCAGGCAGGGGAATTTAATCTTTATTGTGAACTGTTGCTGATAGTATAGAGCAATCT
>NW_008420400.1:0-303 GCF_000622305.1 Nannospalax galili | reverse complement strand
CCCCTTCCCCATGACACGCATCATAGTAATTATCACTACTGCCATCCAGAGCCATAAACATGTCCCTTTTGACAAAACGGACCAGGTTCTCAAAAGGACACATAGGCTTGGGAGAACGCTTGTGGTAGTCCTGGCAGAAAGAGGTGTGGAAGGTGACGTCAACTCCGTTATAAAGAATCCGGACCGAATGTTCCCTGGGCCTTTCTCTGTCTTGCCAGAGCTCGAAGATCAGCCTGGCGGCAAACCTGGGGAACCTGGCTTCGGAAAGGCCCAAGGCACTGAGAACCGGAGACAGAGTGACAT
>NW_008420399.1:0-303 GCF_000622305.1 Nannospalax galili | reverse complement strand
TCTACTTAAAAACGGCTCATAAAATTTCCTGTGTGAAAGGTACCCATCCTATGCCAGGAAGAGAAGAGTCTTATCATTAGAGGCTGGAAGTCATCGCCAAAATGGACCTGTCAAAACAAGTGTACCAATTTAGCCCTTACTTCCTATGAGTTGCTCACATGTATTTTCTAGTCACTTTCCTTCAACTTATTTCCCCTAGTCCAAGCTCTTTATCTTGTTGCATCCCACAAATTGTCACTTCTTGCAAACCATAATACACAAGCTATTGGGATTAATGGCTTCTTTGGGTCTTCTTTTTCATTC
>NW_008420398.1:0-303 GCF_000622305.1 Nannospalax galili | reverse complement strand
CATCACAATGTTACAATAGGACTTCTAATGTTCCAATGTGACATCACAATGGTCCAAAGTAACAATACGATTGCCCCATGAACAATTATATTGCTCCAATGTGCCATCACGAGGTTACAGTATGACATCACAATATTCCATTCTAACATTACAATGCTCCTTTGTGACATTACAATGCTCCAAAGTGCCAACACTATTCCCCTATGTGACATAATATTGCTCCAATGTGCCATCACAATATTACAACATGAGTTCTCAATGTTCCATTGTGACATAACAATACTCCAATCTTACATCACAATG
>NW_008420397.1:0-303 GCF_000622305.1 Nannospalax galili | reverse complement strand
ATTCTCTTTATAAGTAATTGTTTCCGGTGTTTTATTATAGTGACAGAAAGCTAACTACCACATGAAACTAAGTGAGATTATGTAACTTGCTGAGAAAGGTACAACTAATGTAGAGAACTGACAGTGGATATTATTATCTGACATATTTTATTGCTTATTAACATCATTGGTATCTAATATAGTGCATGACATTTAGTAGACACATTCATATTTTCTGTAATGATTGGATAGAGGTGTAATTCCTTTATATGATTTTCACGTATTTTATATTGTGTGGTGGATTTCATACGATGCATTATAGAT
>NW_008420396.1:0-303 GCF_000622305.1 Nannospalax galili | reverse complement strand
CTGCCCTCTCTGACATGCACATGGTCATGTCCCCTGCTCCTTTTGACGTGCCCGTGGTCGTGTCACCTGTCATCTTTGACGTGCACATGGTCGTGTTACCTTCCTTCTCTGCCATAAAAATGGTCGTGTAACCTGCCAACTTTTACATGCACATGGTCCTGTCACCGGCCCTCTCTGACGTGCACGTTGTCGTGCCTCCAGCCTCCTCTGTCATGCAGATGGTTGTGTCTCCTGCAAATTCTGACATGCAGATGGTTGTGTCACCTTCCCCCTCTGACGTGCACATGGTCTTGTCACCTGCCC
>NW_008420395.1:0-303 GCF_000622305.1 Nannospalax galili | reverse complement strand
ACTGTGACATCACAGTGCTCCAATGTGACATCCCAGTTCTCCAAATTGCCAAAACTATTGCCTTGTGGGCCCTTATGTTGCTCCAACATGCTATCACAATGTCACAGTAGGACTTCTCATGTTCCAATGTGACATCACAATGCACCAATGTAACAATACTATCGCCCCATGTGACTTTATATTGCTCCAATGTTCCATGACAATGTTAAAATATGACTTCAAAATGTTCCATTGTGACATAACAATGCTCCGAGATGACATCACAATGCTCCAATATTCCAACACTATTGCTCCATGTGTTAT
>NW_008420394.1:0-303 GCF_000622305.1 Nannospalax galili | reverse complement strand
GGGGAGCCAGCAAGCCCCCATTATCCTCCTGGCCTCTGCCCCTCTTGGAGTAGGTGTTACAGGTATTTGTGGGATGCCTGGCTTGTTACATGAGTGTCAGGATCCAAACTCTGGTCCTCACAGTTTCAGAGCAAGGGCTCTCAATTGCTGAGCCATCTCTCCAGCCCCTGTTATCATTGATTTTGATGTTGAATATGTATCCAGTGATGTTCGGGTATCAACAGAGGACGTAAGGAAGCAACCCCACCTATGCTGACACTTTAGCACCTCTGAGATGGCTGGGCTCACAGAGATCTCATCACT
>NW_008420393.1:0-303 GCF_000622305.1 Nannospalax galili | reverse complement strand
GAGGCAAAGGACAAATAAATGACCAGATGGGATGGCAGAGAAAATAGGGGCTGTCCAAAAGGGTCACGTGGGCATTCAAAAGCTCAAGAGCATGTCTGAAGTGAGCAGTCATTGGACCATCCTGGCAGAAGGTCATAGAGGGCAGAGGAAGGTGTCCCTGACGCTGAAGATGCCCGGTGGAAGTTACATTAACTGACAAAGCAAAGAAACCAGAGGAAAAAAAATGGAGCCTCAGACTTGGGAGCTGTGTTTATTTGGTTTCTGTTGCTATGAGAGTACGCTGACCAAATGCAACTTGGGAGA
>NW_008420392.1:0-303 GCF_000622305.1 Nannospalax galili | reverse complement strand
AGTGAGTTTCAGGACAGCTGGGCTACAGGGAGACCCTGTCTCAAAAAGACCCCCCGCCCCCCAAAAAAAAGTTGGCCCCAAAGATTAGTATCCCCCTATCATTTCTGGGTTGCCATATGTCAACAGCAAAAGAAACACTCAGGAACTCTAACAAGGCTCAGTCGGTAGAAACAAAGGACTGGAAGAACCTATCTATCCAGTGCTTCAGTATTCTGCCAAGTAATGTAACCTACACAAAAGGCAGCATGTCTGTTTTGGTCTTTTTGAGACAGAGTCTCCCTGTAACCCCAACTGGCCTGGAAC
>NW_008420391.1:0-303 GCF_000622305.1 Nannospalax galili | reverse complement strand
TTTCAGTTGGTACGCTATACTAACAAACCACTTCTAGACACCCATGCTTCTCAAGCCTCATTTCAGGGAGACAGAGGAGCATATTTTACAGAGCATGGAAACCTCCCATCTCTCAGCCCTGGTGTCTTGGCACTCTTTGAGAAGCAAGAGAAAAGAGAGACCAAGGCCATTATGTCCAAGCATAACAAAACCAAACCAGAATCTCTTCCAAAAGCACTAACTTGGGGGGAAATCTCAGAGTCAGCTGCTAATCCACAGAACTTGGAAGTCTCCCTTCTTTTGGGTCACAGAAAAGACAAATCA
>NW_008420390.1:0-303 GCF_000622305.1 Nannospalax galili | reverse complement strand
CACAGTTTACCTTCTTTAACTCATGATTTAAAAATATTTTTACCAAGTGTTGCATTTGATGATTAATTTTGAATGAAGTGTTTTACACTAAAAATAAAATTGATGTTTCAATAAATATGTAATCAACTTTTCTCTTGGAATTTCTAAAAACTTTCTGCACCTATGCCCTCGATTAACTTTTTGAAAAAGACTGGATAGGAATTTCACTTCCTAAGGTTTTCTGGGTCTCCTTTTTTTTTTTTTTTTAAAGACAGGGTCTCACTATGTAGCTCTGGCTGGCCTGGAACTCACTATGTAGACCAG
>NW_008420389.1:0-303 GCF_000622305.1 Nannospalax galili | reverse complement strand
TCCAGTGTCTCATCACAATGCTCCAATGTGCCAACACTATCGCCCCATGTGGCATTATACTGATCCAATGTTATATCACAATGTTCCATTTTGACAGCACAATTATACAATGTGACATCACAACGCTCCAATGTGATATCACCATGCTCCAGTGTGCCAAATCTATCGCCCCATGTGCCATTATATTGCTCAATGTGCCCTCACAATGTTCATTATGACATCACAATTATCCAGTGTTACATCACAGCAGTCCAGTGTGACATCACAATGCTCCAATGTGATATCAAAATATACCAATTTGCC
>NW_008420388.1:0-303 GCF_000622305.1 Nannospalax galili | reverse complement strand
CATTAGGTGCATGACTTACCCCAGGCTCCTGGGCTTGTAGCTGCAGTGCTGGGTGCCCTGGGTGTGCTGCCTCCTTCACCAGAAGACGTGTGTGCAGAAAGACCTTCTGTACCTTCCGAGGAAGCAGTGACATCTAAAAATGCCCCAAGCACAATCAATACAGGTATCCTCACGAAATCCTAGGGTGAAGGTAACATTCTTCCTATCTACTAGACAGGGCTGCATGACTTACTCTAGGCCCTGTTGGTCACCAGGAATCAATCGCAAGCCCTCCAGCCCCCCAATTTAAACTATTCCTGTGTT
>NW_008420387.1:0-303 GCF_000622305.1 Nannospalax galili | reverse complement strand
GCATTATCTGTTTCCCATGGGCTGTTGGGCAGTTTCAGTGGGATTCCATTTCCCATAAAAACACACACAGCAAGAAGCACAAACATCCAAACAATGTCTGCTATAATAACTTAACCTATGGTGTAAACACGAATGCTTGGATGGTACTCTCGTAGGTGCATCACATCCATCTAACAAGACAATTGCAGTGACTTCCCACTGGGGCCTATAACCTTCCCCACCACAGGGGGTTGGCCTGGTCTACAGTACCAGATGTGTGGTCCACCCCTAGGAGTGGGTATTAGGTCCAATCAAAAATTTGCC
>NW_008420386.1:0-303 GCF_000622305.1 Nannospalax galili | reverse complement strand
TATGGACACTGGTGAGGACATGCATTACAGACAAGACAGGGAAGTACAAGAAAGATATTGATCAAGAAGCTCAAGCCTTAGAGGAAGTAAAAGAAAAGCTCTCTAACCGAGACCAGCAAAGTCTCCCACAGGGGCAGGAAGGGGAGAAGGAGCTTTGTGAGGAAAAAGACTTAGATAAGAAAAAAGGGGCGCAGAGTCCGTCGTGGGCGATCGGCTCCATAAGGAAGATTTTGAATTTGGATACTTCCAGGCGCTCGGCTGCAGACTGCTATTCTGCATCGCAATTGGTTTCCCAAGTTTCAG
>NW_008420385.1:0-303 GCF_000622305.1 Nannospalax galili | reverse complement strand
GGGGCGGAGAGGGAAGGGGAAAGAAGAAACCAGCCCCAAACAACCATGAGTGTCCACAGTTGATGCCAGAAAAAACAGAAATGTACAAGACTAGCTCCCTAGCTCCCCAGCCTCACTGCCTTAGATTCCAAACAAGTTGAAAGTATGCTGAAAATTCCAATTGTTACTAAACTCTGCACCACACTGGTCATAAAAAATACCTTAATGTGTTTATTTCCTGAAAATAATGGCCTCAGTAAGCAATCTAAAATAGGCATAGACCAGCCTATATAGTGCCTGCTGTGATTTGGAGACACAGGATTC
>NW_008420384.1:0-303 GCF_000622305.1 Nannospalax galili | reverse complement strand
TCCAGGTGTCCCCAACACAGTCACATCAATCTCACCTCACTCAGAGGCACAACCGAGTCATCAGGTGTCAGGCATGGTGGATGTCAGACCGTTCTGGCATGGCCTCCTGTCCCTCTTGTCTCCCTCCAACAGTCTCAGCTTCAAGTCCCACCAGACACACAGCTGTTCTGTGGCTATCTGACCACTGGCCTTGCTGTTCCTCACCTGAGACATGTCCCTTCAAGAGCCACACAGCTGTCATACCTGTCTAGCCTTGACTCAAAAATCATTTCTCAGCGAGGTGGTTTGTGGTCATCTGCCTGA
>NW_008420383.1:0-303 GCF_000622305.1 Nannospalax galili | reverse complement strand
TGCCTGTATGAATGTAAGTGTACTCTGTATATGTGTAATACCTATGGAAGCCAGGAGAGGATGATGGATCTCCTGGAATTGGAGTTATGGATGGTTGTTAATCACCTTGCGGGTGCTGGGAACCGAATCCAGGTTCCTTGTAAGCCAGTGCTCCTAACCGCTGAGCCATTGCTTCAGCCCTGAGATAATATTACTTTTAACTCGGGACACTGAAAGATAGTTCTTGAACATGTAAAAGGTATTATACTAGCTTCCCCAGAGATTTGAGGAAGCATGCCAGTGTTACAGTCTGGGAAGTATTAG
>NW_008420382.1:0-303 GCF_000622305.1 Nannospalax galili | reverse complement strand
AACTATGTATCAGGATTAGAGAAGCCATATAACCAAAATTAACTGTATATTTTGAAAATAGTTGAAATACTATCAGCTTTTCTAGGCTGTCACCAAGCACAGGATATGTTGGTAACAGTTGTCGATACACTGTCTGCCCAACTTTAAGATATAAAAGAAATCCCACTTAAATTAATATTTGTCTTTTTTAGTTCATAAGTTTGAATTTTTATTGATTTCTTTTTACTTCACTTGAGTCAAAGTAGATAGGACTTAATTGCAAAGTTTAAATTTGAAACAGGAAGTAATTAAAACTAGAACTGG
>NW_008420381.1:0-303 GCF_000622305.1 Nannospalax galili | reverse complement strand
ATTCCTGAAGGGTAATCACTGACAGCCAGGAGGTCCAGTGAGGTTTGGTGGTGTTTAGGGTATGGAGAAAGAGGTGCAAGAAGAGATAAGAGAGAATCTCAGGAGGTTTCTCAGGAGGTTTCCTCAGGAAGGAAAAGTAGCTTCTTATCATACAGGCTGCAGCAGGCTGACCTTTTCTTTTGCCTTCAAGAACCACAAAAGTATAGCCTTAGCCAGGGCCCATTCATTGCAAATGAGAAATAAGATGTTCCACAGGGGACCAAAAGGGACTCTCTCATACTCTGAGTGATGATGACCATCCAG
>NW_008420380.1:0-303 GCF_000622305.1 Nannospalax galili | reverse complement strand
CCATCTTGCCAGCCTCCTCCACCTCATTTTCTGAGACAGGTTCTCTCACTGAACCTGGAATTTGTCATTCAGTTAGCCTGACTGGTCAGGAAACCCCAGGGATCCTCCTGTCTCCACCTCCCCAGTCCAGGGATTACGTGTGTGTGTCACAATGCCTAGCTTTTCCTTTTAAATAATCTTATTTCTTATTTTATGCACATGAGTGTATTACCTGCATGTAGTAAGTGCACCCATGTTGGGCAATGCCAACGAAGGTCAGAAGAGGGTGTCAGATCCCCTAGAACTGGAGTTACAGATAGTTAG
>NW_008420379.1:0-303 GCF_000622305.1 Nannospalax galili | reverse complement strand
AAAAAACATATAAGTAGATAGTGCTCTGCATGTAAAGGAAAACACAATTCCTGAATACATAGTTTGCAGACTATCAGAGGATTTAAATAACTGACCAATAGATTGCTGTTAGGTCGTGATAAAGAAACAAAGTGTGTTACAGTATATGGCAGAGGGAGGGAAACCTAGTCAGTAACCGGAGGTAGAGAAAACTTCATCTTAGGAACAGATTTAAAAGAGACCTATTGAATGAGGACATAGCCATGCACTCAGGTTGGAAGCAAAATATTTTGGGCATAAAGAAGTTTCTTTAGTGTTTGCTTC
>NW_008420378.1:0-303 GCF_000622305.1 Nannospalax galili | reverse complement strand
TTTCAAGGATATAGCCCACCACAGCTAGGAAATCAAGGAAGTAGGAGCCTATAGTAGCTGTTCACATTGCATTTCTGGTCAGGAAGCAGTGAACAAAGACTACATCCTAATGCTCAGTCCCTTTCTCCACCTGTACGGGACAGGGTCCCAGTTAGGGTATGGTCCCACCCAAGGTGGTTAGGTCTGCCCACAATCAAGATAATTTCCCACGGGCATGCCCAGAGTCTCCCAGGTGATTCTAGATCTTGTCAAATTGACAAGGAACAGTAACTACCACACAGCTCCTCCAGGGTAAATACCAGG
>NW_008420377.1:0-303 GCF_000622305.1 Nannospalax galili | reverse complement strand
AGGAAAAAAGAAAGCAACCAGGAAGGTAAAAGGAAAGAAAGCCTGGGAGAGAAAACAGATATTACCAAGGAGGAAGTGGGGAAAATAGGGACACTTAACTGGGAAGGCAGGGGGGGCATACAAGGATTTATGGGGGTAAAGGGGAAGAAAGAATTCATGAGAGGTGGGATAAGAGACAGGTATTATCACAGAGAAAATTGGAAGAATGGGTGTACTTAACCTGGGGAGGGCAGAGGGAGGTTACACGGGGAGAGAGAAAAAGTAGAGATAAATAAAGCTTAGGTGGTATGAAAATAGAGGGAA
>NW_008420376.1:0-303 GCF_000622305.1 Nannospalax galili | reverse complement strand
CTCACAGAGATCCGCCTGCCTCTGCCTCCGAGTGCTGGGATTAAAGGCTGTGCCACCACACCCGGCCTTGTCTTTTGTTTTTTTATTACATTTTTTTTTAAATGGTGTATGTCAAATAACTTGCTAGAGTTGGTTCTCTCTTCCCATCATGTCAGTCTTGGTGGTCAAGCTCAGGTTATCAGGCTTAGCACCTTTGCCAGTTGAGCCATCTACCTGCCATAGGTTTTTTTTTTTTTAAGAGTATGGAGTCAGGGGGTTGGAGAGATGGCCCAGCAGTTAAGAGCACTGGCTGCTCTTACAGAG
>NW_008420375.1:0-303 GCF_000622305.1 Nannospalax galili | reverse complement strand
GTCTTCCTAATTTTGAGACTCATCTAGAACGGGTTGTGCAGTCTTTACAGGTGCTGGAGGCTAACGTTGCTTCTTGGTGTCCTCAGTGTTCTTTATTCTAATTCTGTCTCACCTGGCTCCTTCCTCCTGTAAATAACTCCCTAGAGAAAGTCCAAACCAAACCTTATTTATCTTTATGTCCTATCTCTGCCATCTACCACAGTACCTCTTAAAAATATTTGTGAAATGGTTGACTAAAAGATAAATAAAGTCATTAAATTCCATTGCCTTCAGTATGCAAATGAGGTGTTACAGAAACCTAAG
>NW_008420374.1:0-303 GCF_000622305.1 Nannospalax galili | reverse complement strand
TATTTTATTTTTAACTGAAAGTTTAACGTGACCTCGTTATTATGAGTGAGGATCTGTAAGATCAAGGGTGAGAAGCCTCCAGTGTGTCTGGGAAACTGCAGGGAGGGACTCTGCCTCTTTTTAAAATGTTGTTTAAACTTTCCACTCTGGAATGGCACTTACTCAAGGGTTTTGAGTTCCAGTGAAACAACATTTGCACTGATTTCTGCTTTAGAGAGATACCTTGGTAATACTGGTTTGGAAAGAAAATCCTTTCTAAAGAAAACCTGAAAGAGGTTGTTAAAAATTCTCTCTCTCTCTCTC
>NW_008420373.1:0-303 GCF_000622305.1 Nannospalax galili | reverse complement strand
AGAGGACATGGCTTTGATTCCCAACCCTCACATGGCAGCTAACAACCATCTGTAACTCCAGTTTCAGGGGAATACATCTTCTGACCTCCACAGATACTGCACTTGCAAACATGCACTTAAACAAATGCAGGCAATACACTCATTCACATAAGCCAGGCATGGTGGGGCATGCCTTTAGTCCCAGTACTCAGGAGGCAGAGTCAGGAAGATCTCTGTGAGTTCAAGCCCAGCCTGGTCTCTGTAATGAGTTCCAGGCCACCTGGAGGTACAGGGTGACCCTGTCTCAGAAAAGACTGAATAATA
>NW_008420372.1:0-303 GCF_000622305.1 Nannospalax galili | reverse complement strand
ATTGAGTTTTTGTGTATTTCATATAATAGATCTTAATCATATTTACACTGCCTCCCACATGCACCCCCCACATAAATCTCATGTATTCTGTCATATATGTGAAGGCTTAGCTAGTCAAGCATTTGTATCCAGATGCCCCTCAGTATAAGTTCATCCATCAGAGTCTAGTCAGCCTATCTAGAATTACTGTCTTAAAGAAGATCTCCTCTCCCTCCACGGTAATCAGTTGCCAGTAGTTCTTTGGCTAAGATCGGGGCCTGCTGCCCATTTCTCCAGTTCTACACAGGTTTCTGTCTGATTGAG
>NW_008420371.1:0-303 GCF_000622305.1 Nannospalax galili | reverse complement strand
TTGCACTCAAAACATATGCCTTGATGTCCTCATGATCTGTGTATACTAAGGACCCCTTTGAACCTTTTGGCCTATATTTTTATCTTACTGACCTAAAAACCTATAAAGTATACTTCAAACCACTTTATGATCTCATTTACTGAAGAAAAGTTTCTACATAAAAGTAAGTATAAAAAAATTCTTTTATTTCATCTTTTAAAACTTTTGAACAATATAACTTCAAAAGTTATCTGAAGGCAGGTCATGGTGATGCATGCCTTTAATCCCAGCACTCTGGAGGAATATGGATCTCTGTGAGAAAAA
>NW_008420370.1:0-303 GCF_000622305.1 Nannospalax galili | reverse complement strand
GGGAATTAATTCTATTTAGTATATTCAAGATTATTCAATATATAATTATTTGAAATAGAAAAATATAGGGAATAACCCAAACATTCATGAAGAATTTAATAGGAATTGTCACATTACAATCATTCAGACAATGGAAAACCATAAGGGGTCAGGAAACAAGATGAGGGACCTTGTGCTGATATGACAGACACCTAAGTAAACTACTAATCACAAAGGAGGGGCTGGAGAGATGGCTCAGGGTTAACAGCACTTTGCTGCTCTTCCAGAGGACAGAAGTTTAGTTCCGAGTACTCACAAGAAGGG
>NW_008420369.1:0-303 GCF_000622305.1 Nannospalax galili | reverse complement strand
AAGCAGAGACCTTCGTAGAAAGGCAAAAAGCTATAAGTGGCGGCTATCAGAAGGAAATGAAAGTGGATGTTAGAAGACTTTTATTTTTGGTTTCCACCCCTCTATACCATTCAACATTCTTCCCAACATCACCTACTATTATTTTTTAAGATTTGTTATTTTTATTTACGTGTATGTATGTGCACCTGAGTGAGTTTATGTGGACCACATGTGTGCCAGTGCCCACAGAGGCCAAAGGGCATTACATGGGTGCTGGGAACTGAACCTGGGTCCTCTGCAAGAGCAGCAAGTGTTCTTAACCAC
>NW_008420368.1:0-303 GCF_000622305.1 Nannospalax galili | reverse complement strand
ATGAAATGGAAACAAAGAATACAATACAAAGAATCAACGAAACCAAGAGCTTGTTCTTTGAAAAGATAAATAAGATTGACACTCCCCTTGCCCAGTTAACCAAAATAAAGAAAGGGCACCTCCAAATCAATAAAATCAGTGATGAAAGGGGAAACATCACCCGAGACATCAAAACGATCCACAACATTATAAGGGAATACTTTTAAAACATATACACTGCCATATTTGAAAACCTAAAAGAAATGGATGAGGATCTAAAAGCATGAGAAACACCAAAGCTAAACCAAAAAGAGATCAACAGCT
>NW_008420367.1:0-303 GCF_000622305.1 Nannospalax galili | reverse complement strand
GATGGGACATTGGGGCACTGTGGTGTGACTCATTGGTCCATTTTTATGCCACACTGAGCATTGTGTTGGTACTTTGGAGAATGGTGATGACACATTGCAGCAGTTTGATGGCATGCTGACCACTGTGATACACATTAGAGCATTGTGATGGCACAATGAACAGTGCGATGTCACATTGGAGCATTGTGAAGACACATTAGAGAATTGTGATGTCATATCGGAGCATTTGATGACGTAGTAGCTCACTGTGACGACATATTGGTGCATTGTGATGGCACATTCAACATTGTGATGGCACACTGA
>NW_008420366.1:0-303 GCF_000622305.1 Nannospalax galili | reverse complement strand
GTACTACAACTACAGGCATATACCACCACATCAGGCTTCAACTGGGCTGGGAAGATGATTCCGTGAATGAAGTGCTTGTTATGCAAGCATGAGGACATGACTTTAGATCCCTTACACTCACATAAAAGCCATGCATGGTGGTCTTCATCTGTACCCCTGCACTGTGGTGTGGGAGACTGTAGAGACAGGGGGATGCCTGTAGCTTGTCTAACCAATCAATGAGTTCCAGGTCAACTAATGAGAGGCTCGGTAAAAAAATAAGGAGTGAAGACACCCTATGCTGACCTGTAGCCTCCGCAGATG
>NW_008420365.1:0-303 GCF_000622305.1 Nannospalax galili | reverse complement strand
GGGTTTTGAGTCCTACAGCAAGAGGATGAACTTGATCATTAAGGGACTTGTGAGTCCCTGAGATATGTTGTACTCCTATAGCTAACTTGGCTGAGAAGGTACACTAAACATAAGATGCCAGTCTATATCCATTCACTCCTGTGCCCACATGCACACAATGCCCACTATACCATAGGAATGGTGACAGGTGAGCAGAGCTCTTGGTGATGTCTTATAAAAGGCTTGCTTATTATTGAGGGAAACTTGGATGTTGGGTGTGATGAAGGCCATGGTGCATGTGTTCAGTTAGCCGATAGAGGAGTG
>NW_008420364.1:0-303 GCF_000622305.1 Nannospalax galili | reverse complement strand
TAAATCGGCAAAGACAAAGGAGCAAGAAAAGAGGCCATGGGTACTTATGAAAACAAAAGTGTATCTGCCTCAGAAGAAGAGTGTCTTTTCTAATCTTAGAAGTTCGTGCAGCAGGTACCATAGGAGTTTGAGCCAAAGCCACAAACCAGATCACTTGTTGGCTCTCCCTTGCTAGGAAGCAAGAAGCCAGAGAAGGCCGAGGAAATGGAAAATGACGCTTTGGTTCAAAGGCAAAACTAAATTTTTCTTTAAAAAAGGGGGAAAGGGGCATCTCCTTCTAAGCCAAGCAGTCTGATTGAAGTC
>NW_008420363.1:0-303 GCF_000622305.1 Nannospalax galili | reverse complement strand
TGGTCACGTACTGTTCATGCACACCTCAGCAGTGCAGAAGTATCCTTCAGAATTTTAAAGCAAGTCAGGCCACGCCCCAGTAACTTCCACTCGGACCTCTACAAGGTGGGGCCTTTTGGGCCCCACATCTCCCCCTTTTATTTTTATTTTAATGCGGGAATGACTATATTTCACGGGTTACCACCTTATAGACAGCTCCCTAAGGGGATATGGCTATCTCCCTCCTCTAATCTTGTGCATTTCTGCCTGTCCTAGGTTGTGTCACCTTTGATCAAGCCTTGCCTGTCATTGGACCATTCACCT
>NW_008420362.1:0-303 GCF_000622305.1 Nannospalax galili | reverse complement strand
TTGCTACAGGTTCAAGTGAACAAGCTTCCAGTGACCTGAAAGTCTCTGTTTTCCTATGTCGATGGACCAACCCTGGCTCTTACAATCTTTCTGATCACTTTTCCAAAATGGTCCTAGATCCATGCGGGGAGTGATTTAATATAGGAGTTTTATCCATGGACACACACTCTGTAGTTTCTTAGTCTCTAAAACTTAACCAGTTGTGGCCTTCTGTGTGCACAGCACTCTGTTGCAAAAGGAAGCAATCACCAGTTTACATACAGCTCTTCCTTATGCAGGTCCTACACCAAAGATACAAAATTT
>NW_008420361.1:0-303 GCF_000622305.1 Nannospalax galili | reverse complement strand
TGTGTGTGTGTGTGTTTAAGCAGGGTCTCACTATATAGCCCTGACAGTCCTGGAACTCCTACGTAGATCAGGTTGACTTCTAACTCAGCAAGAACTTCCTGAATATGATTCCCAAGTGCTGGGATTAAAAGCGTCTGCCACATGTCATGTATGACCAAGGGTTTGGAGCTATCTATTGGAGGCTACTGGTCTCACCAGTGGAGAGTTAACAGATATTGTCCCTCACCCTTTCCCAGAATCTTTTAGTTGCCAATTGTATTAGTCACTTTTCTGTTGCTGTGGTAGAAACACTGACCCAAGCAA
>NW_008420360.1:0-303 GCF_000622305.1 Nannospalax galili | reverse complement strand
TTCCATTAGCTCTGTTCTTTATTTTTAAATACTTTTATTTCTTAAAAATCCTAATGTGTTTATTGGGCTTGTTAACAGAACATAGGGTGGATTTTTTTTTACAGAAGAGTCCCCCCCATTTACAGCTGTGCTGAACAGTCCACACTCAAATATAGATCCTGTGACTTCCCAACAGGCACACAAAATGGTTAGAGAGGTACCTTATGGCATTCTCTGCTTATCTATTCTTAGCCCCTCCCTTACATGCAGCTAAGGCCCATTGATTGGGTGGGAAGAGTAACTGACTCCCCCATCGACTCCTTG
>NW_008420359.1:0-303 GCF_000622305.1 Nannospalax galili | reverse complement strand
TGCTCCAATTTGCCAACACAATGTTACAATATGAATTCACAGTGTTCCATTGTGACATTACAATGCACATTGTGCCATCACTCAGCAAATTTGTGTCATTACAATGATCCATTGTGTCGTCATTATGTTTAATATGGAAACATGGTGCTCAATGTCCTCTCACAGTGCCCCAATGTGACCTCACAATGATCCATGGAACCATCACAATGGTACAATACGACTTCATAATGTTCCATTGTGAAATCACAGTGCTCCAATGTGACATCACAGTGCTCCAATGTGCCAAAACTACAGCCCCATGTG
>NW_008420358.1:0-303 GCF_000622305.1 Nannospalax galili | reverse complement strand
CCACTTCTTTGTTTCGTATTTGTTTATGTAAAAATCTGAATGCTTGATAGCCAGGGTCTGCTTGTCTGGGTCGACATGCATCCTCATCCATGTTCCGTGAGCTTCACGATGTTGAGAAATGCCGTCGTGCAGCGTTTTTCAGTAGCCCCAGGTGGCAGCAATTCAGATTTCTCTTTTCTGTGCAAACCTCTTAGAGATATGCATTTATTAAATGTTAAAATAGTATCACATGAGCTCAGTTTATTTAACACAGCAGGTGGCTTCCATTATTATACCTGCAGGTATAGATAACAGTAGTATTTT
>NW_008420357.1:0-303 GCF_000622305.1 Nannospalax galili | reverse complement strand
AACTGGCCAAAGTACAGAGAGGAGACTGCAGAGAACTTATCCCTGAATAGGACACCTTTATCAAACCTCTGCTACCCAATCCTCAAAAACCATAGCAGTAGAGGTCGTGGAAAGATTGTAAGATCCAGAGGTGGTAGATGACTACAAAGAAACAGAGTTTCCAGACAAGTGGGATGTTACCCATTTAAACTTACAGCAATGACAACAGCATGCACAAGACCCATGCGAGCTCAAGCCAGATAAAATCCCATTATAGAAGTGGGGAAGTGGATAAGAATCCCCAACTATTGGAAACCAATAATT
>NW_008420356.1:0-303 GCF_000622305.1 Nannospalax galili | reverse complement strand
TCAAGTATTCTTTCAAGGCCTGGTTTTGGGGACATGTATTCTTTCAGGCTAGTCATATCATGGAAGATTTTTCTTTCCCCCTCAACTGTAATAGAAAGTTTTGCTGCGTAGAGTATGCTGGGCTGGCATCTATTGTCATTTTGAACTGGAAACACCTTGTTCCAGGCACTTCTGGCTTTCACAGTTTGCACTGATACGTCGGCTGTAATTCTGGTGGGCTTTCCTTTATAACTGACTTGTTTTTCTTTTGCCGCTTTCAGTATTCTCATTTTGTTGGGTACATTTAGGGTTTTTACAATGATA
>NW_008420355.1:0-303 GCF_000622305.1 Nannospalax galili | reverse complement strand
TTGGGTCACTGTTCTGGAAGATTCCTGGGGTCCTTAATTCTTTCCTGGGCATACTCTTAAGTAGCTGGTCTAGAAGAGAGGACCATGACACATATATGTGACATTTAGGGTGATTATCTTGCTGTCAGGGGACCTGGAGTGCAGCAAGACAGATATGATGCCTGAGTGCTGGACCTGCTGGGAGGGTATGCAGCTGCCAACAGAGCAAGGGTAAATCATCCTGTAATTTGCACAACCCAAAACCAGCCTAGAAGACTTCTTGGAAAAGTTACCTTGTAGGTAGGAAGTAATTATGATTTTTTT
>NW_008420354.1:0-303 GCF_000622305.1 Nannospalax galili | reverse complement strand
TCTACTACACGTTTCCTGCCACCTCTGAAACTATGAGCCAAAATAAATCCTTCCCTTAAAGGGGATCTTTTTCTCTAGTGTTCAGGTCACAGTCACCCAAAATTTAACGTGCTGTAGGTCACTAAGGGAAACAGTTGCCACTTCCACTTGCACAGCATTGACTCTTCCGGTGAATGAACAGAGTCTTTTTTCACCTTCTTTTCTTTCTTCTTTTCCTTACAGAGACGGGGGACTCACGACATATTTCCTGTCGTCTCCAAACTTTTTATATGTCCCAGGCTAGCCTTGAACTTGTGGCCCTCC
>NW_008420353.1:0-303 GCF_000622305.1 Nannospalax galili | reverse complement strand
TTTTTTTTTCGTTTACACTCGCCTACAGGCATGCATATGAGGCAGTTTTTGATTATTCAGTGATGTAAGAAGACCTCAACACTGTGAGTAGTTCCACACCAGGGCAGGTGCTCCTTGGTTATATAAGAAAGCAGACTGAGCACAGGCCAGAGTAGTAAGCCAGTAAGCAGTGTTTCTCCATGGTCTCTGCTTCAGTTCCTGCTTCCAGATTCCTGCCTTGAACTCCTACCCTGTCTTCCCTCCATGATGGACTATAAGATGTAAGGTGAAGTAAATCCTTTCCTCCAGAAGTTGCTTTTGGTC
>NW_008420352.1:0-303 GCF_000622305.1 Nannospalax galili | reverse complement strand
GTGATAGCCAATGCCTCAAACAGGAGCAGAAAATGATAAAAACTAGGTAACAAGAAACTAGTCAGAAAAACTGCATTCCTGTTAAATGTGAAAACAAACTGCAGACCTCATTTTCATCATGACGTCTGGAGACACACTCAGGTCCTTTTCTTCTTCTCCTGGAAGTCAGTCTGGGCTGTGCAGGACGCAGCGGAAACATGTTTTAGCAATGATTTCTTGTCTGTGCAAGCGATACCATTTTATCCCTCCAACGATCTTAAATCTAAACAATGGTGCAAATATTGTGCCAATAAAAAGAAACAT
>NW_008420351.1:0-303 GCF_000622305.1 Nannospalax galili | reverse complement strand
GTTTTCCATCAGGGTTTTCTAGTCAGTACGCCTGCAGGGTGCCACGTTCTGTTCCTGGGATTAAAGACTTTGGTTACCAGCAGTCTCCTAACCGACATTAAACCCCAAGCTTGAGTTGTGCTGTGGCTCTGTGGCATTGTACTTCCATAGCATATCACAGGGCTGAATTTCGTCACCAGACACCAAAAATGGAGACAGAGTGAAAGATAATTAGGTACAATAATAGATACATAGACAAATGGATGGAAGGATGGATGGATGGATGGATGGTACATCATAGAGATGATAAATAGAAAGGTAGAT
>NW_008420350.1:0-303 GCF_000622305.1 Nannospalax galili | reverse complement strand
GGTGGAGGATCCCTGTGGCCCACTGGCTAGCCAGTCTAGTCAATGAGAATCTCTGTCTCAAAGGAAGTGGACAGTGCTTCTGAGGATGATGCCCGAGGTTGTCATCCAACTTCCACATGTGTGCATGTGCACCCGTACCCCGGAATCCATGCACACACACATAAATGCATACACATAGGCATGGTAATGCATACCCTTAATCCCAGCACTTGGGAGGCAGATGCAAGTGACTGTGAGTTCAAGGCTAGCCTGATCCAAATAATGAAATTCACATATTACATTTGAAACTGATATGCCAGTTGG
>NW_008420349.1:0-303 GCF_000622305.1 Nannospalax galili | reverse complement strand
TCCTATTGTGAATATGTCAATTGATGTTCTCCAACAAGCAGGTCTGAACTGAACTGGAAGAACTAAAACTCAACAGAGGATGACGTGACTATAGATGACTGAGTACCGGTTCTACAGGAACCTGTGTGCAAATGCCTGTCCCTTGGTGAGGGGTTGGTAAAGGTGGAACCATGGGAGAATAGGAGATGCTAGGAGCCTGCTTTGTGGGTGGGGTTTCCAGGTCAGGCTCAGATATCCCCCCCTGCACATTTGGACATCTCTATTATTTCACCCAGATGCACAGGAATCTTCAAAGTTAGTTAC
>NW_008420348.1:0-303 GCF_000622305.1 Nannospalax galili | reverse complement strand
CTAGTCTGCTGACCAGAGACACATCAGACAATTTTCAGTGCACTTGACCTGCTTTCCTATTTCAATTCAAGGAGACACTGAACTGTCTAAACTCTAGGTAAAACTTGTACTCACATGTCCTTTCTGGTTGTCAATGAATTTAGAGCTGATAACTTTTGTCTTTTATCCATACAATAGTCATTACTGAGCTTCCTCTGAGGTTAGAAAGTCTGCACTGGAATCTCAAACATCTTTCAAAATGAAGATGTATTCGAGGTAAAACACAGAGTTCCTGCTTTCCCTTATATAGTATACCCAAAACTT
>NW_008420347.1:0-303 GCF_000622305.1 Nannospalax galili | reverse complement strand
TTTTTTTTGCTGACTGAAAGTCTTTTATTAGCTTGCCAAGACTACACAAGACTGTCAGAACCCAAGGGCAGCTCTGAGCCATCTCTAGGGTAAGCTTTTTATATGGAGAAACCATCACCAGGGGTGAAAAGTTTAAGTTTCCAAATGTACAGATGGAAACTCTCCTTAATAATTTCTATTCTATTAAGCAACAATTACTAATTTGCAGAAACAAGCCAAACATAGCCTATAGAAACCATAAATCTTCAGTTAGCATGTACATGCTGACCTGTTCCCAAGACAACTGGGGTCCTGCTGACATGT
>NW_008420346.1:0-303 GCF_000622305.1 Nannospalax galili | reverse complement strand
GACATGTTCAGAGTGTGGAATTCATAAAATGTGAGTGGACACTCCAAAAAACTCAAGAGCAACTGCGATTTTTAAATAGCTGTAAACGTAAACAAATAAATGCAGAGAAAGAATAGTGGCCTGATGCCTGTGTAGCTAGGGGTGAGAAGGAAGGAAGAAAACCCACAGAAAGTTGGGAATTGAAAGGATCATTATTCAAATGCATTGCCCTTAAAAATCAAACATTTTCCTAATATCCCTTAAAAAAGAAAACTAAAGAAAAAATTGATCTTATCACATAAGAATACTGAGCACCTCTTTTTT
>NW_008420345.1:0-303 GCF_000622305.1 Nannospalax galili | reverse complement strand
GCTCCTCCCCAGTGGTCTGAGCAGACTCACAGACATGTTCATACTCATACACATACATATCATATACACTTACATTAAAAACAAGAGTGCCCTGTTGGGTTCTGTTCCTCTAGACAGAGGACAGTCAACTCTTCATCCCTAAGTTCTAAGGCCATTTTCTATTGAAAATGAGGAAGAGAGGGTTCCCTCCCCAACTCTAGGCTGGATGCACCCCGTAATGGATTCTCATGGACCACATGGGAACCCAGCTTTGTAGACACGGATCCTGCATACAGATCATCCCCTTCCTGAGTCTTTCCATCC
>NW_008420344.1:0-303 GCF_000622305.1 Nannospalax galili | reverse complement strand
AGCACACAATAATTTGTTATAATTAACATTTTTTGATTCTCAAAACACTTTGCATACAATTTTACATATACTATTTAATTCTATGTAAGTTTATGACAGCAATAGCAATACACCAAAATTTATCATTCCTTAGTCATGGGCTTCTTAAAAATATGCAAATGAATTGCTAAAATACCTTTGTAGAAGTAGCTTTACTATTATTTTCCTCTGTGTATTTTCTTCTGTGTATGTTACTCGAAGTGATGGAGCATGTCAAACAACAGTGAGAATGCTCCTCCCAATCCTGTAAGTAGTTCTTCAAAT
>NW_008420343.1:0-303 GCF_000622305.1 Nannospalax galili | reverse complement strand
GAGGCAGAGCCCTGGTGTTTTTTCCACTTGTCTGGGACTTTTCGACTGGGTTGGAGAGTGATATATATATAGCAGGCTGTTCTGGCAATAAAAGGAGTTCTCTCCACACGAATGACCTGCTGACGAGTCCTTTTTTCAAGTCCTCAGCCCCTTGCCCGACCTCTGAGTGTGATTTGTAGTGCAGGTGCTACAAGTGGAGGTCCCACCGAGATCGGGAAAGAAGGGAAGTGCTGAAGGACCACCTGGGAGCCAGCTGGCAGGTAAGGGGGTGAATTGGTGATATGGGGACCACAGGGTCTACTC
>NW_008420342.1:0-303 GCF_000622305.1 Nannospalax galili | reverse complement strand
CAGTTGCTTGCTGACCTCCACTATGAAATACATAGTTTCTGTCATGTTCTCCTACAGCTTCCCTGGGTAGCTACCTAGATGGTTTCCCCACCCTTTGTTTTTCTCTGAAACACCATTAAAATTGTGATTCATCTTCCTTCTGAATCAGTTTATAATTTTATGTATGTTTTATTGAGTTTTGTGCATTTCATATAAAAGATCATAATCGAATTTCGATCCTCTCTTCCATCTGCACTCCCCGCAAACCCTCACCAGATTTCATGGATTCTGTCATACATGCTAAGGCCCATGACCAGTCAAGCA
>NW_008420341.1:0-303 GCF_000622305.1 Nannospalax galili | reverse complement strand
TGCTCCTGTCTCCCAAGTGCTGGGATTGAAGGTGTGTGCCACCATGCTGGGCTTATCTTCCTTGTTTTCAGTGAAGATGCATACACTGCTTTCCAGGGCTTTGATGTTCATTCCCAAGCATATCTACATTCATTCATTATTGTTTTGAGTGGAGTAGCAAATTGAGGTTCCCACGAAACAAGATCAGGTGTCCAGGTCACAAAAGCACATGGTTAAGTGAGTTTGCCAAGGTTGATTAAAGGTCATGGGGCTGGAGAGGTGGCTCAGCAGAGGACCTGGGTTTGATTCCCAGCACCCACATGG
>NW_008420340.1:0-303 GCF_000622305.1 Nannospalax galili | reverse complement strand
CCAATGTACCAACACTATCTCCTCATGTTCCATTATATTGTTCCAATGTGATATCACCATGTAACAATATTATTTCACAATCTGACACCACAATACTGCAATTTGCCAACACTATTGCCCCATGTGCTCATCTATTGCTCCAATGCACCATCACACTGTTACAATATGAACTCACAATGCTCCATTGTGACGTCACAGTGTTCCAATGTGATGTCACAATGCTCCTATGTGCCAACACTATCACCTCATGTGCTCAATAACAATTTCCAGAGCTAAGATGCATCTCTTTCAAAATTGGCTGTA
>NW_008420339.1:0-303 GCF_000622305.1 Nannospalax galili | reverse complement strand
GGTGTTAAGAGTATAAGAGCTGGAGGTTGGGGAGGAGTGCTTGGAAATGCTATCTTCCAAACAAGACGTGGTTATTACACTCATGAACTTATGCCAGCTCTGGTTACCTACAAAAGACCTTCACAAGACCAAGTCAGTCAACACTTCCAGAGATGGAGAAGATACTCTCCAGGCTCCACCTCTTACTGAGGAGTTATTGGCATTTGATAGCAGCTGAGGAAAGGAAAATCATTATTCTTTGAGGGTGAGGCAAGTCTTAATGCTTCTTATGCTCTACTGGATGGTCCCCCACACATGATATAT
>NW_008420338.1:0-303 GCF_000622305.1 Nannospalax galili | reverse complement strand
CATTAGCTTCTTCATTAGTGTTTAAAACTCTAAATTAATTAATGAAGTTTAGTGGCTTTTCTCTTTGAAATATTACCTGAGGTAACTGATAATGTGCATTGGTTAAAATAATGCCAGAAGCAGAAAAAAATGTGATATCAATAAGAATATGGAGTTTCTAGAAAAAGGAAATTGCTCCCTACATTGGGACCAACTGCAGACCCTCCTATTGCTGAAGGGTTAGGCTTCCCTGCCATTTAGTAGGTGTCCAGGCCTTTGCAGACTGCCCAAGATTGCCTAAATTCAGCCTCCACCTAGCAAACT
>NW_008420337.1:0-303 GCF_000622305.1 Nannospalax galili | reverse complement strand
GGTCTTCGGCAAGAACAGCCAGTGCTCTTAACTGCTGAGCCATCTCTCCAGTTCCCTTCCTTTGGTTCTGTGTGTCCCCATACACATGAAGGCCAGAAGACCGTCTGTGCTGCCGTCCCTCAGGCATCCTCCTCGTTTTCGGAGAGAGGGTCTCTCTTTGGCCTGGGACCCGCTGGTTAGGCTAGGCTGGCTGGTTGAAATGTGGATTCTCGGAGATCAAACTCAGATCCTCAGGCTTGCAAGACAAGTGCTTTACACCAGCCCTTGACCAGCTTTCTTATGTCAGGTCCTGCGTAAGCCCTC
>NW_008420336.1:0-303 GCF_000622305.1 Nannospalax galili | reverse complement strand
AAGACTGCGAGCCAGAAGAAGAAGCACAGGAGAACAAAACGGGCGAGCACCCAGGGATGAATCACTGGCAAAGAGGACATTGGGAGCCCTGAGTGTTACAACCCAAGTGCCACAGACTCATGGGGTCGGGCTTTTCGAGCCCCACATTGGACACCAGCTGTGGTTACCACCAGCTTTGGCCGCTCCTCCATTCTCGTGGGTGCTGCTCATTCGTTCTCATGGGTGTCGAGGCTGCTCCTCCACTCGCCCAGGGTTGAGGCTGCTCTTCTGCCTGCCCTGGGCTGAGGCCACTCTTCTGCTCAC
>NW_008420335.1:0-303 GCF_000622305.1 Nannospalax galili | reverse complement strand
TCTGCCATACATGTTAAGTCCTATCCATTCAGGCATTTGTACCCAAATGTCTTTCAGTGTAAATTCATCCACTTGAGTCCAGTCAGCCAATCTAGGTATTGTATATAAGGCATACTCTCCCTCACCCAGATGTAATCAGTGTCCAGTAGTTCTCAGTCTAGTGCCAGCCCGGGACCACCTATTTCTCTTCTCCCCTTTAGGCCCTGGTTTAATTGAGTTGAAATGGGTCCTGTGCTGGATGCCACCATTGTAACAAGTTCACATGTACAAGCTTCCAGTGGCCTGGAAGCCTCTGCTTCCCTG
>NW_008420334.1:0-303 GCF_000622305.1 Nannospalax galili | reverse complement strand
TCTTGTAACACAATTAAAAAGTACAAAAGAGATTAAAGGGAAACACCCTGCAAGGCTATGTAATGCTGCCTAGAAGTAGTGGGTTACCAAACAAAATTTCTAGTGCCAGGTATGGGATACCTCTGTAGGAGGTAAGTAGTGCCTGGATTATTAATTTAAACTAGATTACATTTCATTGAGTCAATTTCAGTAGTTTATGTCTCCCTAGGAAGGAAGGTTTAATTTGCTCTTATTTTTCCAGGTAGAAAGTCAGGTTATAATTTAAGGCCTTTATTTTTAAAAATACTTTTTAAGTTATTTTTT
>NW_008420333.1:0-303 GCF_000622305.1 Nannospalax galili | reverse complement strand
AGCGGAGTAGGGGGCTCATGGTGCCCACTGGGGCCGCGGTCCAGGGGCTCCCACATCGCCCTAGCCTGGCTGTGAGGGGTGCGGTGGCAGCCAGAGCGCCATGGCAGGGGCCGGGGCGCAGGGATCGGGGGCTGGGGGGGCGGCTCCTCCACGGCCCCCTCCCGAGCCCTGGGCGCAGGCAGTGCAGCTTAGCGTTGCGGCAGCGGCCCTAGGAGCTGAGCGGGTGGGCGGCCGGTGGTGGCGGTGGTGGTGGTAGCAGTGGTGCTGTCGGGCACGGGCGCCCCTCCCGTGGGCGGCAGGGCC
>NW_008420332.1:0-302 GCF_000622305.1 Nannospalax galili | reverse complement strand
CAGAGGGGGCACGTGACACGACCATGTGCACGTCAAAGGGGGCATTTGACAAAACCATGTGCACGTCAGAAGGTGCAGGTGACACGACTATCTTAATGTCAGAGAGGGCAGGTGACACGACCATGTGCACGACAAAGGTAGCATGTGACACGACTGTGTGCATGTTCAAGAGAGCAGGTGACATGACCATCTGCATATCAGAGAGGGAAGGTGACACAAAAATCTGTACGTCAGAGGGGGCAGGTGACACGACAACCTTTATGGCAGACAGGGCAGGTGACACGAACATGTGCACATCAGAG
>NW_008420331.1:0-303 GCF_000622305.1 Nannospalax galili | reverse complement strand
GGACTCTTTCTCCCCATTTTGACACAACTAGCCTAAAGCAGCTGACAACTTTGCTAAACATTTAAAGAATTTCAGGGGGCTTTCCTCACTGACAAAAAAAAAGTTCTAAAAGCCTTTTATTTCCTAAAAATTTTCTCAGGCAAAGGGGCTCAAACTTTGACCTTAAGCCCTCTTTGGCATCAAGCAACTGGTACTCAGGTGCCTAATTTTCTAACTAGACCAAACCATTTTAAATTTCACTATGCATAAAATGTCACAGGCACTGCTCAGGTGAGTCATATGCTTTCAGACCAACAAAACACT
>NW_008420330.1:0-303 GCF_000622305.1 Nannospalax galili | reverse complement strand
CTGTGGACCCAAGAAGGCACTGAGTTCGTCTGGATGCAAAGGATCAGGAAATAGTGCTTGTTCTCCAGGTGTCTGGGGCACCAAGAGAAGGAATGGGACAGGATCTAGGTTAGGAGGAGAGACTGGTGGGAGAGATGGGAGGGTCAGTAAGGCTGGGGGAGTCCATGCACAAAGGGGGGGATTGACTTACCCTGGGGAGAGGCCTGTGGGTTGGAGAGAGGCCTGTGGGTTGTTCAGGCCCAGCGAAGCAGGGGGAGGTGAGGGCGGGGCCAGGCCCAGAGTGCTCTTGGGAACCTGAGAAGG
>NW_008420329.1:0-303 GCF_000622305.1 Nannospalax galili | reverse complement strand
AAAAATGTCCAGCCTCACCAGTAATTAAATATAAATTAGGACAATTTATATGAAAATACTATTAAAATAATGGTAATTAATATTTGAGTACCTAATGCTCATAAAGAACATGTCAAAAATAGATTCACATACTCCTAGGGGAAGAAACTAATTTTCAAAGAAGTTGGAACACTTTTGCAGTTAGCCTCAATTTTACAAATGTTTATAACTGGCAAACCAACTAAATGTGTTTCTAGGAATAAACCCAAAGTCCAGAAAAATGTAATGTTAGAAACACAGATGTTTACTGCACCTTGAAGATAC
>NW_008420328.1:0-303 GCF_000622305.1 Nannospalax galili | reverse complement strand
TTAGAAATTTGTAACTAAATCACAAAACTTCAAAATAGTTGAACCTGAACACGTGATGGATTTGGAAAACATCAGTTAGAAGCGTGTTTTGAATTCTAGGCTGCCGGCAGAGGGAATAACAGGCTTCACATAACTCACCAGTAGGCAGACACACAGACGGGAGAGGCTCCAGATGAATACACTTTCACTCAAACATTTAAGATGGCCGACTGACTTCCTGCTTCTTCTCCTTATCCAAGACATTGACTTGGCGCACTTACTCCTACCTACCTCTACACACGCCAAGGAATTTTCAAATTTCCC
>NW_008420327.1:0-303 GCF_000622305.1 Nannospalax galili | reverse complement strand
CAAGTGAAGAGCAGGATGCACAGTAGGACTGGGTCAGAGGTCTGGTCACTGCTGGAAGCAGGGGCCTCCAAACCCCACTTGCTGCCCCCTCTGGTCTGGCCTGCACAGATCTAGAATCAATAGCTCAGCTGGCACGAGTCCCAGTCCCCAGCTCACTCACCTTTCCAGTTCTGTGTGTTCAGGTAGGACTCTGGGCAGTTCCAGAGTCAAGATTTCAAGCTTTGGTCTGCTTGGGGTGACCCAGACCACCAGGCCCTGTTCTTTGTATGTTGGGTGTACTAATGGGGGTTCCCATCAGATACT
>NW_008420326.1:0-303 GCF_000622305.1 Nannospalax galili | reverse complement strand
CTGCAAAAGCAGTCAGTGCTCTTAACTGCTGAGCCATCTCTCCAGCCCCCTCCAGGAATTCTTTTATTTCTTTTTTAATCTTTTCTTTGACTCATTCATGATTCAGGAGTGCATTGCTTAATCTCCTGAGTTCGTGTATTTACTAGAACTTCTTTTGCTATTGATTATAAGCTTTTTTGCACTGTAGTCTGATAGAAGTCATGGAATTATTTCAAATTTTTTTGTATTAATTGAGATTTGTTTTGTGTCCCGGAATGTGGTCAATTTTAGAATAACTTGTATGAGCTGCTGAGTAGAAAGTGT
>NW_008420325.1:0-296 GCF_000622305.1 Nannospalax galili | reverse complement strand
ATTTTTACTTTTATTATTTTTAAATATTAATTTTTATTTTATATGTGAGTGTTTTGCCTGCATGTATACACATGCACTGTGTGGATGTGACGTCAACGGATGCCGGAGAGGACATCAGATCCACTGGAACTGGAGTTCCTGGTGGTTGTTACTCGATCTGGGTGCTGGGAATTGAACGTAGGTCTTCTGCAGGAGCTGTTATGTTCTTAACTGATAAGCTACCTCTCTAGCCCCTTTTATTTGTAACTGTACATATATATGTGTGTGTGTGTGTGTGTGTGTGTGTGTGTGTGTGT
>NW_008420324.1:0-303 GCF_000622305.1 Nannospalax galili | reverse complement strand
TTAATCCCAGATCCAGTCAAGTTGACACCCAGGATTAGCCATCACTACAGCTAACAACTGTCTGTAACTCCAGTTTCAGAGGATCCGATGCCTTCGTCTGGCCTCTGTGGGCATTGCATGCATGTGATACACTTACATATATGCCAGCAAAACACTCATACACATAAAATAAAAATAAAATTTTTAAAAAAGAACCTAATATCCAAAAAGGCCTTCTTAAACTGTGGACCAATATATGAAATAATCCAAAATTATGATTTCAATAACCTATGTTTATAAAATCCTAGTTTTGCATCTCCCTAA
>NW_008420323.1:0-303 GCF_000622305.1 Nannospalax galili | reverse complement strand
AATCAGTTGCCAATATTTCTTCTGCTAAGATTGGGGTCAGCTGTCCATTTCAAATCGCAGCAGAAAATCATGCTTATTTATTACACCTTGTACATGTGGCGTGTATGAGAGAGAGCAAAAGCACCAGCACTACAAATTAGGGGCTGGTGTGTTAGGTAGACCAGCTCAGCCATGCTGGTGCCTTAAGGTCCCTGTCTTTACTTAACATTTACTCGCAGCATAAAGGATTTTGATAATCTTAACTAGATTTATGGGTACAGCAAGGGGCTTCTATACTATAACTGATTTATAAAATTTCCCTAT
>NW_008420322.1:0-303 GCF_000622305.1 Nannospalax galili | reverse complement strand
GTTTAGACAACATGACACTGGTATCAGTATCCAGCATTGTCCAAGATTGCTAAGGTTGGATATTAGGGGGCCACCAGTCAACGAAAAACTGCTGACAGTGAATGTCTGGGAGCCCCCAAAGTAAACAGTGATGCAATCAGTTATATAACTCCTTTGGCAGCTTGTCACTGCTGTGTGATTCGGTATAAACTGTGAACTTGAGGTCATAGGCTGGTGCTTTTGTGGTTGTTGTCACCAGCATGGCCAGTGTAGGTCTGCCTGTAGGCCTGTGGATCTAACTTTATACGGTCTATTTGCTGGTCT
>NW_008420321.1:0-303 GCF_000622305.1 Nannospalax galili | reverse complement strand
TTTCTGTTTTTATATATTCTTAATTTTCTGAGACAAGAGATCATGTTGCCCAGATGTCTCCAAGCTTTCCATATAGATGAATATATTCCTGAACACACAATCTGCCCACCTCTGCCTCCTGAGTATGTTATAGCTATGGACCACTCTGCCAGCTAGGACCACTGATCTCTGTTGTAGCATATTTTATAGTTTTGTTTGTATCTCTTAGAAACACTAAGAGATACACTTTAGATACCACTAAACATGCTGCACGTTTTAGTGGCAGGACAGAGAGAAATGAAGCTGGAAATGAGCAGGAAGTTT
>NW_008420320.1:0-303 GCF_000622305.1 Nannospalax galili | reverse complement strand
CAGCCTGTAGGAGGTAACTGCCCGGTGAGGTGACCATTTGACACAGAATGTATCCCAACCAACCTGATAAGTTTTCAGATCTGTCACATTTAAGTATACTATGAAAGAAAGAAACAAAAAGTAGATTTAGTCCGTAAATAAAGGCCAAAAACATATTTGAATCGTAACGCAATTTTCAAACATCCACAGTGGATGAAAACAAAAATAAATGCTTAAAATCTCACTATGTCTCATGATAAGAAGCTTGCATCAAACATAGATAAAAATGTGGAAGAGACAAAATCATCCTTCCTTACCATCAAA
>NW_008420319.1:0-303 GCF_000622305.1 Nannospalax galili | reverse complement strand
CTAGGGGAATAGAAGAGGCAGGAGTTGGAGGGAAAGTGGGAGCTGTATATGACCATATTTTATTGAACACTTGTATGAAATTCTCAAAGAATAAAAAAAGAAGAGAAAGAGCTGCAGAGTTGGTTTAGTGGTTAAGAACACTGCTGTTCTTGCAACCTGGGTTCGATTCCCAGTAACCATATAGTGGCTAACAACCTGTAACTCCAGTTCCAGGGGATCTGACCTCCATGAGCATTACATCACGCAGGTACACTTACTTATATACAGACAATACACTCATACACATAAAATAAAAAGAAAAAA
>NW_008420318.1:0-303 GCF_000622305.1 Nannospalax galili | reverse complement strand
TGACTCAATAACCAGTTAAGCCCTTGCCAGTCAGATTCTGAGGCCTCAGGAAATCTCCACAGATCTGTGGTAGGAGTGGAGTGCTTCTAGAATTCAACTGTAGGCGCATTCCTGCTCTAGTGCCCATCATAATAGTATCTCCTCTACAATCCCCAAGCAAGGTCAGAATTACCACCGGAGGAATTTCTAAATAGAATGGCAGCAGTTCTGGATTGTTCTGCAGGAACTGAATATACCTTCCAGAACAAGGACTTCATCCCTGGAATCCAAACCAAGCCTCAGCCTTCACTGGTGACATTTCTC
>NW_008420317.1:0-303 GCF_000622305.1 Nannospalax galili | reverse complement strand
GCCCTCAGCCTTTCCTGCCTTCTCATGACTGTTACTTTGCTTGTTACCAAGATCTTGTGTGAGGAAAACAAATGCACTTTTGCAGAGGGCAATTATTTGAAGCTTGTAAATTATCTTCACTTGAAGCTCTATGAAATTTTAGGAAGATAATTTCATAAGTCTGATAGAAACACAAGCAACAATTAAGCCTCCATTTTACCTTCCAGATCTAAGCATCTCACAAAGGGATTGCCAATCTCTGTTTTTTTACTCCACTTGCCAGCAATTCTATCATAGACTGAAAAGCCCATGTTGGCAAGATGG
>NW_008420316.1:0-303 GCF_000622305.1 Nannospalax galili | reverse complement strand
GGAGTTCGCAAGCTTGCTTCCCCTATGGGTCAGTCCCTTCTCCACATGTGTCCTTGTTCCCAGGTGCTCTCGGGCTTCTGCGACTGCCCCTCCTTAAGTTAGGTATGTGATGCTCTTGTGAGACTAGCTGCAAGTGACCAAGACTGTCACTGCATGACTGTGACGCTCTGCTGAGCTCCTGGGATGCCTGTGGAGACCCTTCAGGTAGAATCCGTTCATCTACTGAACAGGCTCAGCATACGGGGCCCTAGCAGAAACATAATCCAAAGGTGCTCAGGGTCTACCTCTTTACAGTTTTCTCTT